>NC_050465.1:36888035-37188035 GCF_903995425.1 Onychomys torridus
CCAGGACCACATCTACCGGCTATTTAAGACCTGGCCCATAGATCTGCCTGTCTTCCAGAGAGCCACCCAGGAGTGCTCTGCTTTGTGTTGCCCTGTTTATTAAATCTGGCTTTATTAATTCAGTTTGATTTGGCTTATTACATCAGCAGTGGCAGAACTCAGTAACCGGGAATTCAAAAGTTATCAGGAATATTTTTGAGAAAGGTTAAACTTACCTTGAAAATTAAAAACAAAAACAAAAAGTCCAGGAAAATCAAACTCAGAAAGGAAATGTAGCTGTCAGTCCTGGTTGCTCACAAAGTAACCTGGGGATTGTAAACATCAACTGTAATACCAGGGTACCAGACTCCAATTAAATTACAACTTATTTTAGGATATCGAATGTCAACATTTGTCCAAGGTTGTTCATAAGGATATTCATGTGAAGACAGGATTGCATTGCAGAAGCTAACATTTTGTCTGACATTTAATCAATGAATAATAGTAATAATATTTAATCAGAAATGAAAAGATGCCTTGGATTAGGAAATCATGATATTTTCTACAAAAGTTTAAAATTCTTACATGGATGTGATTATGGATTTAAAAATGGGAAAGAACAGTAAGTTCTAATGAAGGAAATGGGACTGTGGGTTCTGAAGGTTAGGATGCTGACCACATAGCTAAAGAAACAGTTGGAAAGTGTGCATTAGCATTGTCTTCCCCTGTATCTTCAATCAGGTCAATTGAAGAAGGAATCATTGATTAGATCTCAGTCGCTTCTTTGTTTTCTCAGTCCTTTTTAATCCCACAATGTAAAGCTCAAATGCAGCACCATTCACAATATTAAAACCTATGTTTTGTTTTCAAGGGGAGTTTTAGTTAGTATGCTAGTAAATATGCCTGTTAAGAAAGTGTTGGTTAAGTTCTGGAGTCTGTTTATCCTAAGATTTTAGTAAGAAAGGAAGGTAAAATGACTAATAAAATGGAAGTGTTGGCTTAGCTGTCTATTTCCTTATTGTGATTCTTTTCTGTCAGTGTCAGCTGCTGACTTCTATTTCTGTGTCTGATGTGACTTTCTTCTGCTTTTTTCTTTACTTTTAAGGTTCCTGGGCTGGTTCAATTTATTTTAACTTCGGTGCTCTCGAATCCACAAGTAGATTGTTGACTACATTTACATTCTTATCTTTATGATTTCCCTATACCTAATCCTCTTTAAAAGATTCATACTATAGTCAAATCATTTACTGGTTGACTCTTTAATATTTTATTTTCATAGCTACAGTTTATTTCTTTGCCCTCATTACTGCATTTTAGAGACTACCAGCTTCCTATTTTGCTATAGACTTTCTGTCAATATGTTCTTCCCTGGCTGTTGTCTGAGCTTGCTGATGCATACTTTTTTTTTAAAAAAAGCATATTTTCTTGGTCCTTTTATTCCTTTCTAACTCATGATCATTATCTCTTAAATTGCCTTCCACTGTTACATTTTCAGCATATGAAATGTAGGTAATGAAAAGTGTTGCTAGCATTTGGTCATCTATTTTGAAATTTAATGTCTTTAGAAAAGTTTTAAAAGCTAAAAATATTCTTTTCTCAATTTGCAAAGTTACTTTAAAACTATGTAATAAGTAGTTCAAAATATGTTGAAATAACTTATAGGTTATTTTTTCTCTACCAAAATAGTTTTAAAATTTCTAAGATAATTATCTTACTGGGATTTCTAATGAAGGTTATTCAAAGTAAATTAGATATTGCAGTGTATAATTTTAAAAACTATTTCTAATATTTGCAAGTCTACTTTGAGTCACAACTCTTTACTTATCCTTTATTAAATATGAACTCTTATTGGCTTAGCAACCAGTTATGACCATTGGGTGTAAGATTATTATGCATTCCTGTTTTAACTGCTTTCATGACAGTATTGATTGCATGATAGTGTTTTAAGTAGTCAAGTTGACAAATAGTTAAAATAAAACGTTAATTGAAGATATTCTTGAGTGAGAACATTTTTCTATCAAAGGTTAGCTTCCTACCAAAGATTCTTTCACCAGTAGTTCCTTTCAAAAGGATAGTTGATATTTTTCTCATATCTGAATGACACATTCACATTAGCAAACATTTCACTGCCAATGAATGACCTTGTTATTAAAAACTACTGTATGCAATTGTAAGCAGATTGTTTTACAAAAAAACAAACCATAACAGCTCATTTTGAAGTTCATTGGCTCTCCTCTTTCTAGAGTTGTTTGTTCTCTCTGTAGAACAGAACGTGTTATTAAAGCAAATGATCATCATTATAAGGAGGACAGGGCCCACACCACAGAGGGCAAAGGCGGATTTGTAATTCCAAAGATATTTTCCTCAGAGTGAAGGCAGAACAGCTTTCCTTTTTGTGCTGACTCATGTTAACTAGGCTCTCTTATTCTGTTTGTTATGTTTTAGAATAGTCAGCATGATAGAAACCAGTATGAAAACATCACAGAAAGCCCAAGTATGTATCTTCATTTGATCTAATTCACCGAGTAAAATCTAATTCAGAAACCTCTGCTGAAATAATCATCTTCCCCAAATTTTGAAAATTAAGGATGGAACTAGGAAAGATCATTCTATGTGAGGTAATCCAGATCCAGAAAGATAAACACGGTATGTATTCACTTATAAGTGGACATTAGCTGTTAAGCAAAAGAAAATCATGCTACAATCCACAGACCTAGAGAGGAGAAGTAACCAGGAGGACTCAAAAGGGGATAAATGTATCTTCCCGTAAAGGGAAAATAGCATAGATTTTTTGGGTGGACTGGGGGCAGGTGGAGATGGGAACAGGAGGAATCAGGTCTGGGTGGGTTGGATGGAAGGAGTACTAGGAGAGATGACTAGAAATGGGGACCTTTAGTGGATTGATATAGAAACTAGTGCAGTGGAAGCTTCCTGGAATCTACAAGAGTGACCACAGCAAAGTCCTCTAGCAATGGGGGATTCTGAGCCAGAACTGACATAGCCATATTCTATAACCAGACAAGGCTCCTATCAGGGGGATGGGGACATCAACCCAGCCACAAATCATTCAACACATAATCTGTCCTGCCTGCAAGATGTGCTTGGGTTCAGAACTTGTGGGAATGGCCAATCAATGACTAGTCCAACTTGAGGCCCAGGCCTCCAGAAGAAGTCCACACTTCACACTGATGAATGGCCAGGAACCAGAGGCAGCACATCACAGAGACCTAGGATAGAACCAAACACAATTGGCAAAACCAAAAAGTGTCAATGAAATTATTCTTAATGATATTCTGTTATACTAATACATTGGTGCCTAGCCCAATTGTCATCAGAAGGATGTCATCTAGCAATTGATGGGTGCAGATGCAGAGGCCCACAGCCAAACACTAGGCAGAGCCAGAGGAACCACACAGAAGGGTAAGAAGGACTGTAGGAGCCAGAGGGGTAGAAGACAATACAAGAACACTCACTACCCACAGAATCAACGAAGAAAGGCTCTTAGGGACTCATAGAGTCCCTATGAAACAACAGTCAGGAATGCTGTATGGGTCTAAGCTAGATCCTCTGCATATATCTTATGGTCTTGTGGGACTCCGAAGTGTGGGAATGGGGCATGTCTCCGAGTCTTTTGCCTATATTTGGGACCCTTTTCCTGCTAATGGGCTACCTCCTCTAGCTTTGATATGAGGGTTTGTGTCCAGTTTTATTAGAACATTTTTTTGGGGGGGGATGAATGCTGGAAGATCAGAGAAGCAGAACAAGCCACAGCCACCTCACCTTGTCAGTTTCTCAGCTGATCTTCTTTCCTCAGACTGGAAGCCTCTGAGTTCTCATCCAAAATGAATCTCAGCTGTACTGTTGCTTGAAAGCCTGAAGCTTAACCAGCATCTATTTCCTCATCCTCATGTCTTAAATACCTTTCTGCTTTCTGCCATCAGTTCCTGGGATTAAAGGTGTGAGTCCCCATGCCTGGCTGTTTCCATTGTGGCCCTGAACTCACAGAGATCCAAGTGCATCTCTGCCTCTGGAATGCTAGGATTAAAGGCGTGTGCCACTATTTTCTGGCCTCTATATCTAGTGGCTGTTCTGTTCTCTGACCCCAGATAAGTTTATTAGGGTGCACAGTATTTTGGGGAACACAATACCACCACATTTCCCCTTTTTTGTCTAAAATTTAAAAAGCTTATAACTAATACAAGAACATGTTTGATGAATGTTGCTGAGATGTCTGCTCTTTTTTTGAAGGTAAACAGGAAAAGTAGATGTGAAGGTAAAGGGGAGTTGAGAGGTAGGAGAGAAACTGGGAGAAGTGGAGGGAGAGGAAATTGCAGTGGGGGTGGAATGTATGTGAAGAAAAAAAAGGAAGTTCAGAACATAAAACATGAAACATGTAATTATTTTATGTTAAGTATAACATGTTATAAAATATTAATGAGTAACTGAAATATGATGGCTTAGATATTAGAGGTTTCTACATGTTCCTGAAAAAGTGACTTACAATGATTTTAAAGCTCAATTCACATATTCATTGAAAATGACAGTAATTATTCATTTTGTAAGTTGTACCTGTGACCTAGAGAGGTATGTGTAAGTGTGTGTGTATGCTCATGTGTGTCTTTGTGGATATACATGGTGTGTGTGTGTGTGTGTGTGTGTGTGTGTGTGTGAAAATAAAGGACATTTTACTTTTAAATAACTTCTGAAAAATGTAAAATATACAAGAGAAAAATAAGCTAATTTCACAAGCACTGGAATGACCAGTTTATTGTAAAATACAGACTATACAAAATAGCATACTACTTAAGTAGAGTTTGTATTTTAAGTACTGATAAAAGAGACATTCCTACTATGCTAAAATCAATCAGAAGTGCCACATTCTTAAAGATTTGTTGAAGCTGAGGCTTGTAACATCAAGTGGCCACCACCAGGCCCCTTCATATCTTATGTGACCTCTGTGGTTTATTAGTCCTCAACAACACTGAAGGAACAAGTCCCCTGCAGATTACTGTTTTATTCTTAAACTGTCCCCACTTTGTGTGATGCAGGCTCTATAAACAGAGCTGAGGAAGCATTAGGCCCTGAACTTCAGCCACCAATAATGATGGTGATGACCACACACAGCAATGCTGTGTGAAAGTACATCCACCAAGTTTAACCCTTTCTGCTCTCAGGACACATCATGTGCCTCAGCTGAAGCTGCTTTCAGATCACGTGGAAGAGTTTCCTTTGTCACATTTTATTTTAATATAGTGTTTTATTTTAATATAGTGTTTAGTCAGTTCAGGAATCTTTATAGCATTCCCTATTGTATTAAGGACAGAACCTCAGAGACAGACACATGTACGGAAGCAAACTCTCAGCAAATTCCCACTTGCTGTTTATTCCTTAATCATACTGGCAGCAGTAGTGCTTAAGCTCACTGGAACTGGTTTACTTTTTGTTCCCAATTGCTGAAAAGCTGGGATTATGCCACTGTGAGATCTAATGATGAGTAGAATCAGTGTTGGGAAAGGCTGTGCTTGTGAGTTGTTACTCCAAAAGCATGATTCGCTGCAAGGCTCCTAAGAGAATAAAGCACAGTGTTGTTGGAGAGAACAGTGAACATATGTTCCCAGGAACTGCTGAATATGCTGTCTTGATATGTGGTGTCATTGTCTGCCGATCCAGGTAAGTTAAGCAGCTGTCTTTGACTATGTTATGTAAATGTTTCTTCAGAACTATAAACTGATGAGATACCAGAATGGGAAGGAAATGGCATCACTTCGCATGGCCATAGCAAATTGTCGGGGTTCATTGGTGATTATTAGAATAAACAAGAACCCTCTCGGCTAGCAGCAACTAGAAATAAAACGTGAACGTGACCAATCCCCTACACAAAAAAATAGTTTCAAATGAATAAATAGTGAAAAGAAAAATGATTGGAACCCACCAGTTCTTCAGTTAAAAGAGACATCTGCCTCATGGAAGATTGTGTATACTACCCAAAGTAAGTCAACATTTGTCATGAGATCATTGTTAGCAGAACCACAGAAAAATAAAACTAGAAAATGATGACATTTGTAGGAGCCTAGAAACTAATGAATACACCAATAAAATCATAACATAAAGGCAGATCTATGGAATGCTCATTTGGAAATTTTTGAGTCATCATTAGTTGGACACTGTTTTTTCAGACTATAACCTAGGCACTCAGGAGGTAGAACAGGAGGACTGTGAGTTCAAAACCAGCCTGGACTGCATAGTAAGAGCTTTGTGAAACAAAACAAAATTAAGTGAAAATATTAATGGTGAATTTTTAACAAAATAAACATTTTAATTACTTTTTCTGCTAGTTGACATTATACACAGTAGCTAATATTTCGATTGTTTTTAAAAATTAATAAAAAAGTTCACAAATAAAGAAAAGCAATGGATTTAGAGATTGCCTGGTATTGTTCTACTCTGGATTATTCCTCATTTCAAAACTATGCAATTGATTATTTTCTTCTTTTTCTCTCCTGTGCTTGAAGAAGCAATCATGAGTTGTTAGAAAAGAGAAAGATCACTTATTTCTCTTGATCTGTATGAAAACAACAAAAGTAAGTTTCATGCTCTTTCATATATAAATATCTGTTTAAAATAATCTTATTTTAGTTTGTCAATAGCAGTAGATTTTTTTAAAAAATACATAACTAGTGTATACATTATACAATTATGGCAACCAATAAACACTAAGTAAATAGAGTAGAAAATCTGATTCACCAAATATATTATCTCACACTTTGGAAATGTGTTTTTTAGAATGTGCAGAGAATGTAGAGCTGGGGAGATGATTCAGTGGTTAAGGAACTTTACATGCTCGAGTGTGAGACCAGGATTTTGGCTCTCCAGTGCCTAAATAAATGGCATTTGTGCATGCCAGCCCAACTATAATTCTAGATTTTGAGAGCAGAGACAGGGGATCTCAATGCAAGCTGGCTAGAGAGCTGAGCCACATCTGCAAGCTCAGAGTTAAATTGAGATCGCCTGATTCAATGGCTAAGGTGGAAGAGCCACTGAGGCTGGTCCCAGGCATCAACTTTGTGTCTCCATATGGACACACATACATATGGAACTGTCCAGACACATGCAAACATTTGCACACATGCCCACCAGATATTAAAAGGAGAGAAACTAGCAAAAAAAAAAAAAAAGGTGAACACTTGGAGTTTATTTTACTTTCTTTTACTGACATTTTCAAGTGACACCACACTAGGTGGTCCTTGCCGACTGTGGTACCCACCACCACCACTCTTTTGAAAGTTCACTGCTATTAAGGCTTCTGTGGAGAAATCTGTGACCTTTACTGAGGGATAATATGAAGCATGAAGACGACAGAAAACTATATTTCTTCGAGTTGAGAGATAACCCAGCAACAGAACTCAACAGAAATACCTCAGAGTTTGAGTCAGGACTTAACCACTGAGTTATCTCTTCAGCTATGGAAGGCTCAACTGTACATTCCATCTGTGTAATATCTCTTCTGACCAAGAGTCAGGGATCATGGTGAGAGAGGGGATGGAAATATGGTAAGAGCCAGAAATAGTAAAAGTGTACAAGGAAATGGTGTTGTCAGGATACAATGGTGCTTTTGCATAAACAACAGTTATGGCAGAATGTGCAAGACCTGTACATGTTCAAGACAGATAAAATTCACAGCATGAGGATACAATGTCCCACTCCTAGCTGAGGAGCAATTGCCATTTGATTCTGAGTGGTGTGAGTCTAGTTTCTTTAGTGGTGCGATGCCTAGCTCATGGACCATACTCCACCAGGACATGTCTGACACCAAGAAATATATGGCAAGCACAAATTGGACTTGACAGTTTTCAGAATGTAAATAAGTAAGAGGACACAAAGCTCAGTGTCTAGGAAAAAAAGGGTATGGGTACATAAATCTGGGCAGAGTTGGGAAAATCAAGCAAATAATAAAACAGTATATGAAAGTCACAAAGAATTAATAAAATATTTTTAAAATAAGTAATTTATAATGACCCTCCTACTCACTGTGTGTAAATTACATTCTTATTCTTTTGTCATAACTATTTTAACTCAATTTCATCTAATTTTTATGTAATTGATTTTTTAAAAGCTTATTTACCTTTTTTTTTTCATTCTCACTGCTTGGCTTGGCATGAGCAGTATCTATAAAGCATGCCTGTTTTATTAAAGATTAAAAAAAAAACCCACAGGTTTTGAATGAGTGCTGAGGTATACTTTTCCAAAGGCAAAGTCTACAGTCTATAGTCTATATATTTATGTTTACTGATCAAACTTGATGAATCTAATTTTAAAGAACTAGTATTTGGAAACACTACAAATACACAGCCTCTGTTCTTGACATGGGCAGCCAAACCACAAGTGAGAAGCATTCAGAGTTATCTGAGAGGTGGTTTATTTGAGTATAATTCTAATATAACTGAAATAATAATAGGAGAAATAAAGGAAAAACTACTATTAGTAACATTGATAATGTATGTCACCTTTTAGAAAATTAAAGGAGGTTGCAAAATTTTTAGAACTCCATTTCTGTACTCTTTAAAAATGTGTTTTTCTTTAAATAAAGTATTGGTTTTGACAAAAGTATAGTAATCTATAATTCTATAATGATGGATATACATATATATATGTGTGTGTATAATGCATTATATGCAAGCTTTAAGTCATTTAGAAATATATTTAATAATAACAAATGTTTTGTTGTACACATGCTTGTTATGTAAATGCGCTGAAATTGTCAAATTGTAATTGAGCAGGAAAGAGGATATGAATTAAATATAATATTTGATAGTGCTAGAAGAACTAATATTTGTATCATTTTCTTCTTAGACTTTAGGAAATAAGCAACAAACCTTACAACCCCTGGAATAAAAATGTTATATCCAGCTATTTCTGTACATGACCCCTATTTCATTATCTTCCTGAAGTTATCAGCCAGTTACATGATGGAATGAGTCTTGGCTAGATTTAGCTTATGTGGGATCTTACTTGGAGATAACAGTGTGTTGGCTCAGGACAGTTGATAATCTAGGAGCACTTTATCTCCCAAATCTGTTTGATCTGTGGATCCTGTCACATCTTCCTAAGCCAAGTACACTGTCTAGTGATGAAGGTAGATTCATCGTGAGAAACACACACACACACACACACACACACACAGGAATCTTTTAAAATCATTTCTAATATCAAATGTACTTGTGGCAGGAATCTTATGGCAAGAGCTCTGACCTTGTGGTTTTTAACTCTGCAATTGGTTCTGTGTTTCTTATTTAACAAGCCGGTGACATCGACATGAACTATTTTTAAAAAATAACAGAAATGGAAAAAAACTTTCCACAATAAGCAGAAATACTATAATTATTGTTGATACTGTTAAGAGTCTGTCCACAGAAAGATTTACAAATGTCAACTCATGTCATCAACTAATCTGCACATTCGATGTCCTTTCTACGGATAGCTACTGAAATCTGTGGATTCCTAGAAAGACTTTAAATGTACCTCTCTTCTGTCACTTTATTAACTGAAGATAAATAAAATGAAAGAGAATCATAGACTGAAAGAGACTGATAGAAACCCAATGGTCATCCTTTTACAGAGGATTTCTGAAGATTCTGGAAATTAAGTTTTCTGACTAAATGGGAAAGGAAAGGAGCTGAGGTTTACACTCTGACTGCAGTGTCTCATGCAAGGTGACAAGTTAGAAAATGGAAACTGAATTATTAGTTATTTTTATGTTTACCAAAACATCAAAGTTTAAAAGAGATTGAGATCCAGAAAACACTTAAGATAGTGCTTGTTTTGACTGTGCCTTAACTGTACAAACTTCATGCCTAGATACTCCTCAAATGGTGTGAAAATTTAGATATTTTCTCTCAGTTTGGAATGAAGCTAGAAAAGTAAGTTAAAGTAAACCAAACTTCTACCCTTGGGGTGGAGCTGTATTAGTGTATTGTATAACTCGCTGTACAGACCATAAATATGATATTTATACAGTAAATTTCGAGGAACTAAAATTTAGGGGAACTTAAGAAGAATGAAAGCATGCTTGCTTCTTTTCTCTCCACATTTCAGTTTGCGAGGTATCCCACAAGAAAAGATAAATTGAAAAACACAGAGTTATGCAGCTCAAGAGAGTTCCTGTTGAAATTCAGAAAATATGACTTGGTTTTCTTAGCTGCATTTTATTGGCTATTCTTGGGAGGAATAACACACTATGCTCATGTATACTTTAAGACCAAACCCAGTCTCATTGAGAAATACCAGCCTTTGCCCATTAATCAAAGCCTCCTGCAAAAATCTCTCATGGCAATAGGGTACCAAATACAGATTGCCTTCAGTTCACCTATTTTCTGGTTCTGAGATCACACCATTAGAATGCCTGAGATTTCTCTCCAAAGTTGTCCACTTGTGGAAAGAATCCAAGTGAATAGTGTAGACTTGGCTAAAGGGTATCTTCAAGTATTTTTTTTTTTATTTCTCTGAGAATTTTGTATATTTACACAGTATTAATCATATACATTGATTTTTTTTTTACTTCTTTCTAACTACCCCTAGTGCCTCGTCTTTCTCTCAACTTCATATTGTCCTGTAGTAGAACTATTTTAAGGTGTGTTACTTTTGTTCATGTTATATTTATTTAAATCTGTGAAGCTGTGCTACTGTGTCTGTCTAAAATACCTGACAGTCTAATAAAGAAATGGCCAATAGCAAGTCAGGAGAAAGGATAGGAGGGGCGGGCAGGTATACATACTTACATACACACACACACACACACACACACACACACACACACACACACACATATATATAAATGTGAGGAAATCTAGCAGCCAGAGGAGGAGGACTCCAGGGGTCAGTCACCCAGCTACATAGCAAGCCACAGAGTAAGAGCAAGATTTATGCCAGTACCAAGCTGTTTTTATTGCTGTAGCTCTATAGTAGAGCTTGAAGTCAGGGATTATGATGCCTCCAGAGGTTGTTTTATTGTACAGGTTTTTTTTTGGGCTATCCTGGGTTTTTGTTTTTTCATATGAAGTTGAGTATTATTCTTTCCAGGTCTGTGAAGAATTGTGTTGGTAATTTGATGAGGATTACATTGAATCTGTAGATTGCTTTTGGTAAGATTGCCATTTTTACTATGTTAATCCTGCCTATCCTTGAGCACGGGAGATCTTTCCATTTTTCTGACATCTTTGTGGTGGTATTGTATTCCCTGAAATAATGTGCACCCTAATAAACTTATCTGGGGTCAGAGACAGAACAGCTATAATATTAAACATAGAGGATAGGCAGTGGTAGCACATGCCTTTAATCCTAGCATTCCAGAGAAATCCATCTGTTCAAGGATACAGCCAAGCATTGTGACTGACGTCTTTAATCCCAAAAAGCCAGCCTTTAATCCCAGGGAGTAATGGTAGAAGGCAGAAAGGTATATAAGGCACGAGGGCTAGAAACTAGCAGCATTTAGCTGGTTAAGCTTTCAGGCTTCTAGCAGCAGTTCAGCTGAGATTCATTCTGGATGAGGACACAGAGGTTTCCGGTCTGAGGAAATGGAGTCAGATGAGAAACTGGCAAGGTGAGGTAGCTGTGGCTTGTTCTGCTTCTCTGATCTTCCAGCATTCACCCCAATACCAGGCTCCAAGTTTGGTTTTATTAATAAGAACTTTTAAGATTCGTGCTACACATCTTCAATTTCTTTTTTCAGGGACTTAAAGTTCTTGTCATACAGGTCCTTCACTTGCTTAGTTAGAGTTACCCCAAGTTATTTTATATCATTTGTGGCTATTGTAAAGGATGGTGTATCTCTGATTTCCTGCTCGGTCTGTTTGTCAATTGTATATAGGAGGGCTACTGATTGGTCGAGAGAAAGCCCAAACTGACCTACTCTGGTGATCAGATGACCAAACACCCTAACTGTTGTGATAGAACTCTCATCCAATGACTGATGGAAGTGGATGCAGAGATCCACGGCCGGGCCCCAGGTAGAGCTTGGGGAGTCCAATCAGTGAGAGAGAAGAGGGATTGTATGAGTGAGAGATTTTGAGACCATGATTGGAAAAAGGAGGGGTTGTATGAATGAGAGATTTTGAGACCATGGTTGGGAAAAGCACAGGGACAAATAGCCAAACTAGTGGAAACACATGAACTATGAACCAATAGCTGAGGAGCCACCAAGGAACTGGATCAGGCCCTCTGGATAAGTGACACAATTGATGAGCTTGAACTGTTTGGGAGGCACCCAGTAGGACTGGGACCTGTCCTTGGTGCATGGGCTGGCTTTTTGGAGCCTGGGGCCAATGCTGGGACACTTTGCTCAGCCTGGGTAAAGGGAGGAGGGGACTGGACCTGCCTGGACTGAATCTACCAGGTTGAGCTGAATCCCCAGGGGAGACCTTGCCCTGGAGGAGGTGGGAATGGGGGGTGGATTGCGGGGAAGGTAGGGGGTTGGCAGGAGGCAGGAGGACAGGGGAATCCATGGCTGATATGTAAAATTAAATTAATTATATATTTTTTTAAAAAAAGAGTAAGATTTACAGAAGTAGCCAGGCAGCAGTGGTGCTTGCCTTAATCCCAGCACTGGGAGGCAGAGCCAGGCATATCTCTGTGAGTTTGAGGCCAGCCTGGTCTACAGAGCAAGATCCAGGACAGGCACCAAAACTATGCAGAGAAACCCTGTATCATAAAACAAAACAAAACACAAACAAACAAACAACAACAAACAAACAAACAAAGATTTACAGAAGTAAAAGAACCCAAAAAGTCCAGAAACAAAAGTTAGACAGGATAAGTTAAGGAAAGCTGGCAAGAAACTAAGCCAAGCTAAGGCTGGGCAATCATAATGAAGAATAAGCCTCCACATGTGATTTATTTGGGAGCTGGATGGTGGGCCCCCCACCAAAAGAGTGAAAAACCGACAATAACATTGTCCTATATTTATTTGTGTTGCTTATAACTCTCTGAGTCCAATTGGTGTAGCCCATTTGCACAGGGGTATGAGGCTATCCATCTCTCAGCAACTATCTGTTGTCAGTAGCTGCTCTACCAAGAGAGGGGCTTCACGAGCCCTTTCCTCACTCATTGTAGGACAGGAATACACTTTTATCATGAAAGTAGATCAAATGTTAAATTCACTTGATGTTATCACCCAAGAGGCAGCCTGCTGAAATTTCAATTTGAAGTCATTGTTCTGTTTTCAATGTCTGTCTCTGTAGCTGAAAAATAGCTATCTCTGGAAGAGCCAAAATTGGATAGACCTAAGTGCCAGTGGTTCCTTTTAAAAATATTCTATGTCCTTGAAATAAGCAGTCATAAAAGCAATTCACAAACTTATAGGCACTGAAAATGTACTGTCACAGTATCAGATATATCACCTCCATGATAACCATTTGAATTATATATGTGACTATTTTATCTTATGCTGGTGAACTCAAATGTGTCTAGCTCAATCTGCAGATTTAACTTTTCCAGTCCCTTAATATTCATCATTTCGAGCAAGAAAGTAGTCACAGAAAACCTTAGAATGGTACCTCATGCCTGAGGAAGGTTGTTCAAGAACAACATGAGATGTCTAATGAATACCAGGTCTGCTTTGACTACAGAGCAACTCTGCCTTAAAAGAAACAAACAAATGAATGAAAAAGAAAAATAAAGTGAGTGTGATGGACAATTGTCTTTGGAATGAAAGACTCTCTTGAGACACGTGAATATGTAGTCAGGAAAAATGAAATCTAGCAGGTTTTTATACTTTTATCATTTATATTTTGCTAAAAATATCTGTATTTATTTTTGCAGTTTGAAGGATAAATAATTTACTTTACTCCATTACTATAAAATAGATAATCACAAAGTCTGAAGGTTCCTTGTCATTCCTCTTCAGATAAATATTTTCAGAGCCATCACAGTTTCAATTCTATCATAACCTTGCATAATGCTAACAGGAAACATATCCTGTAAATATATCTCCAATATGATTTTCCTAAATAAATGTCAATAAGTAGTTTTTAGTATAAGATCAACAATAGAAATGTCTTCATTTTTATAGATACCATCATCACTAACATCTTAATTTCCTCTACTATTCATTTACCAATCTCAAGCCTCTAGATTCCATTTCAGATATAAATTTAAGTGCCAATAAAATGAACTACAAATATATTGCAAGTAAAAGGCAAATATTACATTTTCTGTTTCAATTTAGAATAACTCAAAAGGAAAATGAAATAGATTTTGAAGGACGGATGATATAAAAGAATACATGAAATATTTTCTAGTCTGCTGATTTTAATCATTCTCAGCTTTTCCCTAAGCTATCATTCAAGTAACTTTCAGAATATAAGACTTTTTTTCATGTAAGAATACCTTTAAAATTAATTCAGTCATGTGTATGTGAAATAATACAAAGTGCTGTTATCTAGTCTGTCTGTCCTCTGTATATATCTATATATATATTGCATATATATGTATATATATATAATTTCAAGACAAAGCAATTTACATATTTCATATATATTATTCTATGAAAACTACATTTCCTACTGAAATCATGTTATTATGGTTTCCATCCTTCAAATATTTTGGTACTCTGAAAGGTGTGTAGATTTACATTTTAGTATTGTTATTAACATGTTGATATTCTCTAATGATATACTATGTGTGCAAAAATTTTATTAACAATTTAAAATGATTACTATTACATAAGAAAATGACATGATATTAATAACTCAATACAGTTTCCCAGTATGAATTGTTGTAGAATATTATTTTAAGGTGTGTTACTTTGATTTATGCTCTGGAACATTTGTTTAGGGATGCAAAGATGAGTTTCATTTTTCTGTGTTGCATTTGTTTAACTCTGTGAAGTTGTGTTACTTTGCCTCTCTAAAACAACTTATGATCTAATAAAGATCTGAAAGGCCAATAATGAGGCGGGAGAGAAGATAGGCATGGCTGGCAGGCAGAGAGAATAAATAGAAGGCGAAATCTGGGAGGAAAAGAAGAATGAGCAAGAGAACAAGGAGAGGAGGACACTAGGGACACAGCCAGCCACAGAGTAAGAATGAAGCAAGATATACATAAGTAAGAGAATGGTAAAAGCCAATAGGCAAAAGGTAGATGGGATAATTTAAGGTTAAGAAAAAGCTAGCAAGAAACAAGCCAAGCTAAGAACAGGCATTTATAATTAATAATAAGCCTCCAGCTGTGATTTATTTGGGAGGTAGGTGGCAGGACCCCCAAAAGAGCCAAAGAGTAAGAATAGAAGAACACAACCAACAACAGAGTATGTAGCATTTCACTGACTGTTAAGCATCCTCAAAACGCATATTTCTAAATGTTATTTTCATTAGTGTTCATAAATGTGTGTGTGTGTGTATGTGTGTGTGTGTGTGTGTGTGTGTGTGTGAGAGAGAGAGAGAGAGAGAGAGAGAGAGACAGAGCATGCATGCACATGGATGCTATGTTATGCATAGAGACATTGCAGAATAGTTTTCAGGAGAAAATTTCTTTAACCAAGTGGGTCTTGGGGATTGAACTCAAGTTGTCAGGCTTAGTGACAGGTGCCTTTAGCTCTGTGCCTTCTCATTGGCCCCAAGTCAACATTTCTAAGAAAATAAATAAATAAAGGCACATTTACTCTCTATAGGATGCATCTGTCTCTCCTGTTTCTTTTGATTGTTTTCTTTACTTGACTGTGAGTGCTTAATCTGACAGTATCTTTTGTGTGTGTGCATGTTTGTGTACAGAAACTTGTTACCTACCGCTTTTGTTTTTATTTGTTTAGGAGAAAGTGATTTGATTATTAATGAATTTTCTGTGCTATTCAGTTAGAATACACCTTATAGAAGATAAAGCTAAGTGGATACAGGTTGCTAGGAAATATTGATGTAAAAATTCATACATATTAGAATAGTGTCTCCAGATTTGCCATCATCTACAATTATATTCTCATGATCTATACAATTCAATGGAAGTTAAATGATGAATTATTTCCCCAATTTCTTGTGTGACTACCAATTATTATTAAGATATGCAAATATTGCTTAAATCAATGTGAATGTTATTGATATTTGAACTCCCGAATTGTCATCTATGTCAAAACAGTTTATTATGGAAAAAGGAAAGTAACAATATTAACTTAATGCCTCCTGGAGCAACTTTTCTCTTTCATGTTTTATAAAATATATTCAGCTGGGCGGTGGTGGCACACGCCTTTAATCCCAGCTCTAGTGAGGCAGAACCAGGCGGATCTTTGTGAGTTCAAAGCCAGCCTGGTCTACAGAGCGAGATCCAGGACAGGTGCAAAGCTACACAGAGAAACTCTGTCTCGAAAAACCAAAATAAATAAATAAATAGATAGATAGATAGATAGATAGATAAATAAATAAAATATTCAAATGGTTACAATGTTCCAATATTTTTAATTTTGGTGTAATTTTAGAAAAGTCAAATTAACACATCACTGTAATGTATTTTCCAATCATTAACTTAGTCTATGCCCATTGAAGGCAGGTTATAACCTGTATATGCTAGAACTAGCATGAGGTCTTAAGTCCTTATTTCCATAAAACAAAACAAACAAACAAACAAAAAAACTAAAAAAAACCTATACATTATATTATCTGTTAAAAATAGGATGGCATTTAATATTTGCACAAAAGCTCAAAATTATTGTTGAACAATAGACATCTGTCTCTTTCTGCAGCTAGTGGATACATTTTCCCATTTAGTTCCTTGGAATTTAACCTTAGCTCAAAATTAATTACTTCAAACAGTACAATTGGTCTGCATTCATTTTAAAAGTTACACTTTAGCATAATTCTGATAGCTATTATGCTTTACCACCATCTTGGATACTTAACTCGTAGAGGGTTAGTATGATTGTTTCCACCTTCTTACCAAATCCCACACACTATATAAATGTCAATGCCTGTAATATATCCACCCCATTTCCTAAATATGATTTTGATACCATTCTATGAATACTGTTTAATTTTGATCTTTGTATAGAGATTTAGTTTGGAAGTGGGAATCACACCATCAGTCTACCACTCATGATATGATGACTAAGATGTAGAAAGAACAATCACACTTAAGACTTATTTACGCTTCTGTCAGTTTTTCTTGATAAGGAAAACAAAATAATCAATTGAAAAAATCCTGTATGTATTATATTCACAGCTTTGTGTCAGCATGGAAAAACTTAGTAAAGATTAAGCATAGATCTAAAATAAAAGCTGACCCCATAAAATATTCAAAGGAACTAGTACTGGATGATTTTAAACATAACTTGATATGGAGACAGTAGGTAAATTGGAGTATATTGAAACTATGCATGTGTTTGCTTTATGCAATATTGCTGAGTTCAGTGTGGAAAAAAATGACATCTCTGAAAGACTATGTACCGAATTATCTGAAGATTCAGGAATTACAATCTAGATACTTTTCCAAAATTATTCTATATGTGCATGTGTGTTTGTATAATCTCTCCATGTAAAAATTTGTACAGAAGCATTCCCAGAAGTATTATTCATGTTAAGTCAAATACTGGAAAAATTCAAAGTTTTTCACTACCCATTAAAATGTGGTACATATGTCCATAAAATATTAATGAGGTAATGATATATAATTCATGCTATGAGAAAGTTGGAAATATTACATGAAAGTATTGAATTCAGGCATATACTATTTGATGATATTTGTATAAAAGTCTATGACTGAAAACTTCAGATATTCATAAAATAAGTAGTTACTGAATTGTAATAAATTGTAGCTGAGGGTAATAAATGACCCAGTAATATATCTGAATTTTATTTTGAGGTTGATAAAAGTATACTAAAACATTATTCTAGTTATGAAATTTTGTTTTATTGATAGTATTAATATACCAAACACTTATCTACTGATTTAATATACATTTATTTTTCAGTATTGATGTTTGAGCCAAAGCTTTGTGAATGTTAGGAAAGGGCTCTAACACTGAGGTAACCTCCAGCTTTCCTTTTATGTTTTATTGTACTTTGAGACAATACTTCCCCATTTTCCCAGCAGGGACTTAAATTTACTTTGAAATACAAGAAGACATTGAACTTGCAAATTCCTACCTGACCCATGTGGCTGCAATTAGGTTTGTACTGTAGCCTGTCTTGTAGAATATACTGAATGGGTAAACTTTATAATATGCAAATTAGATGGTAAAGGTGCCTTTCAGTGATGTGTGTTTATTACTGAAAATAGTTATATAATATAATTAACTGAATATTCTCTTTTACAATAAGCATTTTGGTATATACTTCAAAATCAGGAAAATATGATCAGAAATTTTCTTTTTAGGAAGTCTCAATCCTCTGATATTCATTGCCTCCTTTAACTCAATATTTTGAGAATATTTGTATTTATGAGTGCCTTTGATATGGAATAGAACACATATATCACACTTATAACTCATTTTAATCACATATGCATTATGTGACAAACTAGTCCACAACTAATTCAAAAAAGCAGCCACGAATTTGAAAGAAGGGCAAGAAGTGATATTTGGAAGTATGGAGGGAGAAAAGGGAAGGGGAATTGATGTAATTGTAGTATAATCTCAAAAGTTAAAGAAATAATGATGAAAATTTGAAATTTATATTGGAACCATATAATATATATATGTAGACTGGATTGATGATATCAAATATTTTTCTTAGTATACATCACTATTATATATAAAATCTTTAAGCCACTCTAATTAGAAACAAAATAGGCATCATGTGGTAAATTTATAAACAGGAAATAATTAATACTTTTGATAAATAGTGATATATAGATACTATATGAGCTTAGCAGAAAATATATAGTTAATTTTTAAAGATTTTCTTCACCAAGGTTTCCAAGAATTTTGAAAAATAACATTGAAATATTGAAAGATATTCCAAATAGCAGCTTGCTGCCATTGACTTAATGTAAATATTCCTTTGTTCATGTACGGCACAAGAGATTTTTAAACACAATGCATTTCACATTTAAATACTAAATAATTAAAATATTAGATTTTTAATGAGATATTTCAGGCAATTTTTTTTTACATTTTTAAACTAATTTTTATGCTAGCATATAAGGTAATGAGCCCAATTTACCTGTAATTTTAGAAAAGCCTCTAGATTATTCTTTTAAGAAAATAACTACAATAAAAAACAGAACAGATGGAGAGATGGCTCAGCAGTTAAGAGCACTTGATACTCTTGCTGCTTACAGCTGTCAGATTCCAGAGCCCACACTGCTACTCACATGTGTCTGTAACTACATGTCCAATGAATTTGATGCCCTCTTCTGGCTGCTGTGGACTACTGCACTCATAAAGGGCACAAAAACTCACTCCCATAAGCACATACAGACTAAGCCATAAAAATAAAATATAGCTATAAATGGATATTTATATTTCAGAAACCAGAAATAAATGTTAAAACTGAGCCTAGACGTTTATGAGAATGTGATCATCTACTGTTATTATATTCCAATGCAAATAACAAGGAAGAACTGGATAAATCCCTAGGTATATACCAATTAGTAAGACAAAATGAAGAACAAAGTGACAACCTGAAATCTGATAACAAATACTGGATAACAGATACTGGATCAGTAGTTAAAATTCCTCTTCAAAGTAAAGGCCAATTCTCACTGGTTTTAGGGCTGAACTATGCTAGATTTTTAAATTAAAATTTAATACTATTTATTTTGAACATTATCCAAGAAAACTATGTATTTGACATGTAATACTTCATAGCTCATTGTTGAAGGCAGAATAGCCCATAACTCAAAGCCAGTTGAAAACAATATAGTTATATTGTGATCTGTCCATTTATCCTATTATTTCTTTATCTTTTGTCTCAGAGTAGAGTCAATAATCTACCTCATATCTACATTCCTTTTTTCTTTTTTTTCAAACAAAAACTCTGAATCTAATCTCCTTGTTCAGCTTTTTTCCTGACCACAATAATTAACAACTTGTAACCAACCACTGTAAACAATGACAATATCCAAAACATTAAATGACTGAAAACCTCCCATCCCACCTCTTGGGAATGTGGGCATTGTTTTCTTAAAATTACTTCCTGTTTTCTGGGGGTGAAGACATCTTTAGGGAATCCTGAAAATAAAAATTTTAGGTTAATTTTCAAGTTCTGTATCATTTGTCCATTCGCTGCATAATGAGAAAGTTCAGGGCTTGTTTCAAGTCCTTGTTCAAGTAGTCAGTCAGGCTGAATCATCTCAGCTAGTTATCCGGAAATTGTCCAAAGCAGTTTGTAGTCCAAAGTCAATCTTTCCGTGGTGTTAATCAGCTTAATGGCTTGACCATAGTCCTTGTGGAATCATCATTGTGATATCCTGTCATCTTTTTGAAGATTTCAAAGTCACTGTTAGGCATGGTCATGGTTCCCTGAAAGAAAAAAATATATATTTTTTGGTACCTCCTCTGTGGTTTGGAGTAATCACAGTCTGATAAATGTTAAATGTCTGTCTCTTGAAACCATGAACATTCTTCCCTAGAAGAAAAAAATCTTCACAACAATTTCTCCCCACCATATGTCTTGCCAAAATTTTCCAAACTGACCTTTGCTAATGCTTTCTTGTAACACAATGGTCCAGGTAATTCTTTTCTGAACAAGCAGCAGTAAACCCTTTATCCCAGGTAGCAGCACCACCACAGTCACCAATATGATGAGAAGAAGCCACCAACTCGGAGCAGCAGCCACTGCCTCCATGGTCCCACCACTGTTTGTGGCTAGGTTCCGGCAGAAGCTTCTCCTAGGTTGGCCTCAAACTCGGGATCCTCCTGCCTCTGCCTCCTTCAGTAAATCCTACCAGTGTGCACCACCACAACTGGTTTAGGGTAGCTGGGGTCTGAGCAGGGTCCTGCAGGGCCACAGGCAAGCAGTTTTTTTTTTTTTTTTTTTTTTTTCATGAATTCGTACCACAAACGTTGGGTGCCAGATGTAGCATGAATCTTAAATGGTCTTATTAATAAAAACAAAACTGAAGCCAGATATTGTGGTGAATGCTGGAAGATTAGAGAAGCAGAACAAGCCACAGCTACCTCACCTCGCCAGTTCCTCAGCTGATCCTGTTTCCTCAGACTGGAAGCCTATGTGTCCTCATCCAGAATGGGTCTCAGCTGAACTGTTGCTCAAAAACCTGCATGCCTAACCAGCCAAATGCTTCTAGTTTCTGCTCTTCATGCCTTATATACCATTCTACTTTTTGCTATCACTCCCTGGGATTAAAGGCTCATTCCCTGGGATTAAAGGCCTAAGTCACTAAGCCTTGCTATTTCCAGTGTGGCCTTGAACTCACGGGGAACCAGAGGGATTTCTGCCTCTGGAATGCTAGGATTAAAGGTGTGAGTGCCACCATTTTCTAACCTCTGTATCTAGTGGCTGTTCTGTGCCCTGACCCCAGATAAGTTTATTAGGATACATAATATTTTGGGGAAAACAATACCACCACAAGCCCTGATTAAATATTTTACTTTATAAGAGTTACCATGGTCAAGATGTCCCTTCAGAGCCAAAGAAATCCTAACTAAGATACCAGGTGTAGTTGGAGTTTTCCTGCCTGGCCCATAGTCAGGACAAATCTCTCTCACCCACCAGTCCCACAGTCGCTCAGACCCAACCAAGAAAGCACACAGAGACTTATATTGCTTACAAACTGTATGGCTGTGGCAGGCTGCTTGTTATCTACCTTTTCTATCTTAAATTAACCCATTTCTGTTAGTCTATACTTTGCCACATGGCTTGTGGTTTACCAGTGCCTTTACATGTTGCTTCTCATGGCGGCAGCTGGCAGTGTCTCCCTCCAGTCTTCTCCTTCCCAGAATTATCTACTCTCTTTTCCTGCCAATACTTCCTGCCTGGCCACTGGCCAATCAGAACTTTATTTACACACAGCGATATCCACAGCACTTCCCCTTTTCTTTTTTTTTTAGGAAGGTTTTAACTTTTACATAGTACAATTACATATAACAAAACAATTATCAAGCAAGAATTATAGTTATAATATTAAAGAAGATATCCTATCTATCTTATATTTTTGAGTCTAAGGTTTTATATCTAATGTATCTTTTATCATAATTGAGGAAATTATAACTATCTAGTCTTCAACCACATCAAAGACCTCAGAAGGATATAATATTACCTGAGAACTGGGAGAAGGATGTAAGCATTTTTCAGGAGTCTTGCAAAAGTAGACAGAGACAGCTGGCAGCCTGGACAGTCACCTAATATTCCTTTGTAAAGTTGGGGCATTTGTCTTCAGCCCACAGGGCTAGAGTCTCTCGATCACTTCTCTCAGTGTCCTGTAGAATGTCTGGCAGTTTCCTCTGCGAAGCAGGAACCTGAAGGACCATTTTGTCAAGCAAAGTTTAGTGGTCACCTTTCTATGGGTCCTGCATGTCCAGTCGATCAAGGAGTCCAGTGAAGAACAGTTTCTTACCCAAATGGCTATTTTTGTCAAGGTGAAGATAAACTCCATATGAAGTGTCTTCAATGCCCATCTTCCTCTCTGAAGTAAATTGGTGCTGCCAGGAGCAGACATGTCTCACTGTCCAGAAAGTCTAAATTTTAAAAGTATTTTAAATGCCATATTCTGTAGGTCTTTGAAGTATTTGAAGATTACCTATCTGTCTGAAATATCTCTATGTATACCTAGAAGACTTAACTAACATGGCTATGAGTATGATTATCATAGATGACTAATTATTAATCTATTTTTAATTATCCATTACAATTTAAATGAGCTATACAAACATAATACTTTAAACATGAGTAGAAATATGCATACAGTATAACAAAATTAACTTTAAGTTTGTATCAATAGGCTAAAGTCTATACCAATGTAAAACATTTTAAACAAGTTGTTGCTCTTTAGAAGTAAGTTCCTTAAACTACCCTTTTGTCCTATTATATCTACATCCTATCTCCTTTTCTTCTTTAGAAAGAGATCGCATTTATAATCAACCCGATTTAAATAAAAATATTTGTTTTTCTCTGCCCCACACCAGAGAGCTCTTCTGATTTGGGACACAAGAATCTCTTAACCTTTTCTTTTAACAATACGTCTGGGTTTAGAGAAGGAGTGAGCCAATTCCATCTCCAAAGCCAGCTTGATAATTTTGGGAATGTGGGCGTAGTTTTTCTTACTACTTCCTGCTGGAGGGGGGCGATGTATCTTATGGGGACACAAAGAAATTTTTAGGATTATGGAGTAGTCCATTAGGGTGAACCTCTGAGCCAGTTGCCTTGAAACCATTCTGGATGTTGGATCATCTGGGCCATGGTGTCATCGGAGACCTTTCAGGTGGTCTTGGCTGATCAAACCTGATGTATCTTAATCTGGAACAAATCCATAGCCTCTGGCTTTCTGTGGAAACAAAAGCAGAGACTCCTTTCCAAAGCAACATATCCTTATATCCAAATTTTGAAGTCAAGTTACCTTTTAAATTTACATATTTGTTTAACTCAACAGCTTTTACGGTCAAATCTTTTTTTGCAGTTAAAAATCCCAAGACAAGACAAGCCAGATTCTCTGTGTAATATCCATCTTTGTAAGACTGAAACTCCGCTGTGGCTGCTGGCTCCACCCACCTCAGCTTCCCAACATGGTGGTGGTACAGTTTACCACCAGCTCTGGGTGTAGAAGCAGTTCTATCAAAGCAGTATATAGCCCAGAAACTTTTTTTTTTTTTTTTAAACTAGCAAAGGCTAAATCCACCATGCAGCAGAGTAAAGTGTCGCTTGTAGATTCCTCATTCCCGCCACACTGCAGGTCAGACGTACACACCAGAAACCTGCCACAGTAGCTCAAACCAGCAGGCTGCCACTAACTTGAGAGAGACAACTAGGAAGCTGTTTTTAGCTCCGTTTTAGAATCTTTTTTCTCAGGTTTTAGGTGGAAATTCTTGCCAACACGTTGGACGCCATTTGTAGTTGGAGTTTTCCTGCCTGGCCCATAGTCAGGACAAATCTCTCTCACCCGCCAGTCCCACAGTCGCTCAGACCCAACCAAGAAAGCACACAGAGACTTATATTGCTTACAAACTGTATGGCTGTGGCAGGCTGCTTGTTATCTACCTTTTCTATCTTAAATTAACCCATTTCTGTTAGTCTATACTTTGCCACATGGCTTGCGGCTTACCAGTGTCTAAACATGTTGCTTCTCATGGCAGCAGCTGGCAGTTTCTCCCTCCAGTCTTCTCCTTCCCAGAATTATCTACTCTCTTTTCCTGCCAATACTTCCTGCCTGGCCACTGGCCAATCAGAACTTTATTTACACAGAGCGATATCCACAGCAACCAGGTATAGGGCACAAGACTTTATTGCTAGTATTCGATGAGGGAAAGGCAAGTGGATCCCCATGAACTTGTAAGAAGCCTGTTTTTGTGAGTTCCTGGTCAGTCAGGACTATACAGTTAAACTGTTCCAAACAAAAAGTAAAATGATTATGCATCCTAGAACTAGATGCCACCATTTGCCAGAGTTAGTCCTAAATTAACATAACTGGAGAAATGTTGATTCAGCAAGATAAAGAGGCAAGTATGAAGCAGAGGAAGCTTTAATATGCAACACATTCATTCTTCAAGTCTCTTTCACTCCCCCAAAGTGCAGCATCCTTCCCACATAAGTTCCCCAAGCACCATACAGTTTTAAAATAATTCCATAGTTAAAAAAACCCTCTAGACATTGTGATCTTATATAGCTTAAAACTGCATTAATGTTTTGTTTGTAAACCTTGAATTCATTTATGTTTAGAAGATGTGATGGCATGTGCTTGTTTGAGCTGAGAATTGTTATGGTCTTTGCTATAATTCCTTGATCGACATGCTTTTTACTGCCCTGGTTTGAGCAGGTCATGTTAGGATGAATGAAGGAGATACAATATAATTAGTGAGTGTTCTATTGCTGTGAAGAGACACCCTGATTACATACAGTATCTCTTGTAAAGGAAATATTCAGTTGCACTTTTCTTATAGTTTCAGAGGTTTAGTTTATTGTCATCATTTTGGGAAGCATGATGCATGTAGCCAGACATGCTGCTAAGAGAGAAGTAGCTAAGGTTTCTATGTCTGAATCCACTGACTGAAGAAAGTTGGGAGCCATTGTGCCTTCTCCTAAGCTTTTAAAACCTCAAAGCCCACCCCTCATAACACTTCCTCCACCAAGACTAAATCTCCTCCAATAAGGCTATAACTCCTAATTCCTCCCAAGTAGTGTCATTCTCTGATAAATTAGAATCCAAACATATGAGCCTATCAGGGGCATTCTCAGTAATACCACTGTGTTCTCCCTGGCCCAGAGGATTGTCACTATATCATAATGGAGAAAATACATTCAGTACTACTTCAAAAGTCCACATAGTCTATTACGGTCTCAAAAGTCCAAAGTCTTTTCTGAGACTCAAGGTAATCTCTTAACTGTATCCCCAGTAAAATCAAAACACAAAAGCAGATCACATACTTCTAATACACAATGATACAAAATATATATTACCTGTGCAAAAGGGGAAAGGGGAGCATAGTGAGGAAATACTGGAATAAAAGAAGAACATAAAACCTCTGGGAAAACTCTGAACTCTGCATCTCCATCTTCACAAGATGGAAGCTTACTTGAGTGGGGTCTTGCCCGGAGGTCAACGTTCCCTTTATTCCATTTAGTATCAGCTTTTCTTTAAACTTTTTGTCTCTTTGAACACTGGACTTAGCTCCATTAAACTTTCGGTGCTCCTTTTCTACTTAAACTGTATGTTTTTAATTTTTTCTTGCTCAGCTTGCTTCTTTTCACTAAGGATCTGTGTAAGAGTAACCACACAGCACAGTCAATATGAGGCTGTCTTGAAATCCCTTCTGCCAATACCATTAATCCCAAACTCTTCAATTTAACCTTAGGCAGGTTTTTTTTTTTTTTTTTTTTTTTTTGAACAAAGATGGAAAGCAGCAACATTCTTCCACAAAATATCATGATGGTCTCTAGGCCACTTACTAATATTCCTCCCCTCTGAAACTTTTTGAGCTGGGCCCTTTCAGTTCGAATGTTCTCTAGCACTGTCACTGGTTTTCCTACCAGAAAGGCCCATGAAGCCCTGATAAATGCCTTCAACTTCTTTCTCAAACCAATGTCCCAGTGTCCATACTCTACCAACAAACAGGAGGATAAGTCCCATCCCAGCAATACTGTTTTCCCTGGTACCAACTTCTGTTTTAGTCAGGATTCTATTGCAGTGAAGAGACACTATTACTACAGCAACTCTTATAAAATTAAGAATTAATTGGGTTTTACTTACAGTTCTAGAGGTCTAGTCCATTGTCATCACAGTAGTGATCATTGCAGCACGTGGGCATACATGTTACTGAAGAAGTAGCTGAGAGTTCTGGATTCAAATAAACTCTGGGCTTGGCATGGGCTTTCTGAAACCTCAAAGCCCACCCCAAGTAGCATTTCCTCCAACAAGGCCACCACTATTCCAACAAGGCTATAGCTCCTAATTTCTCCCAAGTAGAGTCATTCCTGATGACCAAGCATTCAACCATATAAACCTATCAGGGCTGATCTCAGTCCAGCCACACAAGGGGGTGAGGGTGGGGTGGCACTGAGGGGGCCATGTGATTGTGGCTGCAATCTTCTTCACCTCTTCCAGGAGAAATATACTACCTTCCCATTCTCACAGGAATTAAGCACACAATGTCAATAATATCCTTGGTTTTTCTTTTTCCCTCTTCTCTGAGTGTTTCCCTTAACTCACCACCATCTCTTCGCCTTCTCCCCAAGCTCTTAACACCTCAGCTATGCACTTACAAACCACAACATAATTTTGCTTTTTTGTTTCGATCCTTCTTTTCTGCTGTGGGAATTTTTGTAAAAAATGAAATTAAATGAATATATTTTACATCCAGAAAGTTTTCTTTAACAACGTCAAAATAGGTGCACATACCTGTAACCCCACATGCTGACACACCTCCCTGTAGTTCACCACACCAATGTACATCTATGAGGACAGTAAGCATCACACATTTAAAATGGCCTTGGACTCTGATAAAATGTGCCGCATGCATAGAGAATCAGTACTGAATTATTCAGGATAATGTTCACTGATAGTAAAGACTACGGGAAGCCTCCTCAATGACTCTGTTACTGTGATGCAGACATTAGGTGATGTGATTTCCATGAATAAAGTAAAACTACCAGAGCAGATAATAACAGCAATGAGTGTTTTTTAAATGCTTATTCCAAAATCAAAATCAGTGAAATAACCAAGCAAAAGAACAGGCGCTCCCCAAGCAAGCAGAGCATTCAGGCTGTAATAATGCTCAAGAGTGGGCTGGCATTTACTTCCTTACCATTGATCCTCCCACTCTCCGCACTTCAGTCCCTACAGTAGTCACAGTAACATTGTGGGGAGACTTTCACGGGGCGCATATCCACAGTTACATATGGCTGGCCCTGCGTTCTAGAACTCGAGCAACTCTTATTATCTAAAATCCCCCTGACTGACTTGAGCAACAACAACAGAGAAAAATCAATTAGCCCAGAGGCCTTCGCAGCCCAAGCCTGAGTTGTGTATGCTACACAAAGTAATGCATGTCATTTCAGGTGTCTTTCAGATGACTCAGGATCTCTATTTGAGAATCAGATGAAAGAGAAAAGTTGTTCTCCACCTCTAATCTGTAGCTCTATGAGATGAAAGTTCTATTTTCTTCCTACAAAAACAGCTAATTAGACAATACAGTTATTGTGATGCCTATAATTAGGACTGCAAGCAATGTACTTTCTAGAATGATTCACAATACATGAGTTTTATTTCTGATTGTGTGGAAGAAATTTTAAGTAGAACTCAACCGACTGAGAAACTGACATATATGCAGGAGTAAGGAGAGGACTGACTTTTAGATTACCATACCCAGAATATGATCCTTAGGAAAAACTGTTCCTCAGTTACAAAGAGAGAAGCCAATGACAATCTAGAATGGAATTGTATCACTTTATAAGATGTAGGAATGCATATATTTTCTCATTGACAAGCTCTTCCACTAAAGTCATAAATTTTCACATTGTCCATTAAAAATATTTGTTTTATTTGGTCGGCAGTGGCACATGCCTTTAATCCCAGCACTTAGGAGGCAGAGGCAGGCGGATCTCTGAGTTTGAGGCCAGCCTGGGCTACAGAGGGAGTTCCAGCAAAGCTACACAGAGAAACCTTGTCTTGAAAAAAAAAAACAAAAACAAAAAACAAAAAACAAATGTTTTAATTTAAGCAACATGTATGGTGTACATGTTCAGTATAATACAGCAAAATTATGTACATATAAGAAAAAATATCAAATATATCCAGTAAAATTTGTCATGATATAATTAAATAAAGCCTGTATGTGTTCATATGAAGCTTCAACATTAGATAGAAATATAGAGGACATACAGAAAGACAGACTGACTGATGGTAGATAAACCAAGTGCTACTATTGTTTATTCTAGTTTCTAAGCCAAAAGTTAATAGGAAATTTGAGCTACCTAGATTAATTGGAATGAGTATGATATCAATGAACTTAATGTCCTAAAAACTTTTAGTTTTAGTTTAGTTAAGGGACTAAACAAATCAAAGAATTTAGGTGTAGAGTGAAACAATGCTGAGCTTTATTACCAATGTTCATGTCATTGGAAAGTAGCATCCCCAAATCTTAGTTTATTTACACAGTTGTTTCAATAACTGATGAATGCACAGTATGAAGGTCACAAAATTTACCTCAAATTCACAGCACTTAATAGGTACTGAGCACTGCATATATGTTCACTGTCATTACAATGGAGGTTTATTTTGTTTTAGTTTCTAATTGGGGTTAAATAAATCAATTATGCATTGATACAGACACTAACTGTTTGCTAGTATGTATGTAGACAAGCTTTATGTTATAATATGCCTGAGTTAGATAGTTTAAAATTTTCTCAAGCATGGTTAATCAAGCATACTGATAATAACATTTTTATTATGAATACGTATTTGTCTGCTCAAGGGATTCCTTGGTGTGAATCACATTCTAGGCATAGTGGAATGATGATAAAAATTAAACAAATACTAAAACAACCCTTAATGTAGTTCATAATCTGGATAGTAAATATAAATAAATGTAAAAACAATAGGAACATATTAGAGTGTAAAGGAGGAAGGATTTGAGCCTGAAAGCTCAGGTAGACTCCTCAGAGGATGTTAATTAAAATACCATTTAGATACTTCTGATTAAAACTGTTTTGGTGCACACATGAAAAGTTATTATAGTGACATTTTATTTGTACTGAAATGTTATTTTATTTGTATATTAGTAAAGTTGCCTTGGGGTCAGAGCAAGCCAGAGCAGAAGCTGGGCAGTGGTGGTGCACGCCTTTAATCCCAGCACTCGGGAGGCAGAGCCAGGTGGATCTCTGTGTGTTCAAGGATGCAGCCAGCATGACAACACACACCTTTAATCTCAATACCAACCATTAAAGACCTGGAGGTCTGTACAGACAGGAAGTGACTAGGAGGTCATGTGTCTGGGTTTACAACCAATGAGAAGGCAGAACAGAAAGTCTATATATAAGACAGGACACAGGAAGTAGGTCTTGGGCAGAGAAGAAAGAGAGCAGAAATGAAGTGTAAGGTTTTCAGCTCTCAGCTATTGCTCTGACCCCTTGGCTTCTAACTCTGCAATTGGCTCTGTGTTTCTTATTTAACAAGATGGTTACAGCTACAAGTTACAAAATAAGGAACACAAAAATATCCTAAAAATATGAAATGACATCCCAGCACAATTTGGTGAGCAAAAATATCAAGCTTCAATTTGTAACTATAAATCAATACATGCAAATAAAGTATGTTATAAGAGACACATACAGTCATGGTTATAAGTCCAGTTTATTTGTTCTTCCCTCTAATAGACTTCCCTGAGAAGGGGATGCAGTAATTCATCTTTCATACAACATAACTAACTTCCAACTGGAATATTGTTTAGGCACTTGGAATGATTATGTCCCATTCAGATATTTATTTTTCAAATCATAGTTTATGAATATAATTTCATTTAAGGCAAGTGAAATAATTTTAAAAGTAAGTTATATGTGAAATGTTACATGTATAACATTTACCTAACCAATACATATTTTTTGCAATCTACTGGACATTAATGAAATGAATCACAAGATCAAATAGAATGTCAGGTGTGTGCTACACTCCTTCCATGACACAAATGTGTTTGAAGCTTCTGTCCCACACAGATAAGCAGCATCCTCTCGATCTCTGAAAGCCAAGTGTTTTCTTTCTCTGTAGAAAGAGTATTTCGATTTTGAATTCAATCCCTTAAGGAATACTGTTCATTATTTGTTCTTTGAAGATTTTATATGTAAATTTTAAATATGACAACATTGCTTAAAATCACTGAATGCAATTGCAATATGTGTATCAGAGCCATGGGTCCTGATAAATTCTATAGATCTCACCAAAATGTGCCAAAAATATATATTTTTAAAAGAATTAGTTTAAAAATAGGATAAAAACCAAAAGCAAAATTATTCTCATTTCTCAAAAATTAAGATTATTATGGTGGCTATTTCCTGTTATTCTCTATATGTACCCTGACAATGGTGCATTTATCACAAGGGGTTTGATGCCGTGTCTTAAATGATTACAAGAAACTGTTAACTCAAATTTTGTCATTTCCTCTTGCCAAATCTGTAGCACCAACCTTGTGGTGACATTTCTGTCCTCTCTAAGTTGACACATGGATGATGAAATAAAAGCAGAAATGAAACAAAACTAATAAGAAATATGAGCTTTTTTATTTTATTTTTAAAAAGTTGGGTTTATTTTCTTTTTAATCTCTCTCCTATGTTCTCTCTGTCTCTGTCTCTGTCTCTCTCTCTCTCTCTCTCTCTCGTGTGTGTGTGTGTGTGTGTGTGTGTGTGTGTGTGTGTGTGTATGTGTATGTTGGATGGAGGCATAGGCATTTCATATGTGAATTTAGGTGTATGAGGAGTCTGAAAGAAGCTTTTGGATTTCCCTGAAAGTTACAGGCAGATGAGTACTACCTGAGGTGCACTCTGAGACTCCAGTCCTCTGCATGAGCAGTGTGAGCTCCTGGACCGAGCCATCTTCCCAGCATGTGCTTTCCTTTTTTGCAGTGTAGGATTGCATGAAATAAAGGACAGAGATGCTTTCATCATAAGTTGGAGGTACAAGCAATAAACATTCCAAGATGGACCTACTGATTTCTTAAAACAATTAATTCAGCTTCCAGATATATATGTATATACTATTAGATATAAAAATATAAATTAAATCCCTAACATATGGATTTCTACCCTCTTTACTTTCATCTAAAAGATCTAGTTTGGGGTATTTTTATTATATATGTGCAGAGGTGGAATCCTGAAAGACAGAAAGAAGACTTGGGGAGTATGGTGGATTGAAAGAAAATGACACCCATAAGGAGCGGCACCGATAGGAAGGATGGCTTTACTGGAGTAGGTGTGGCCTTGTTGGAAGAAGTGTGTCACTGTGGAAGTGGTGCTTTCAGGTCCTCCTTGCTCAAGCTATGCTCAATGTGACAAACAGTTCACTTCCTGTTGCCTGCAGATCAAGACTCTCAGCTCGTTCTCCAGCACCATGTCTGCCTGCAAGCCATCCACCATGACGATAATGGACTAAACCTTTGAACTGGGTTAGCCAGCCCCAATTAAGTGTCTTCCTTTGTAAGCATTGTCATGGACATGGTGTCTCTTCATAGCAATAGAAACCTTAACTAAGACAGACAGATAGAAGTGTCCTACCATGGTAATGATGACCATTGCTTGGAAAACATGCCTGAAGACTGTTGGATAAGTAGCCTTAGTGTAGGCTACAATGAAAGGGCTGTGTCCAGACTTAGTAGGTGCTAAGTCTATAGCCATATTTCCTGAGATAAAGAGATCAGCAAAAGTGTAAATCTCTATTACTTAATTGGAGCCTGTCAAGCTATAAACATAAATCAGTGTTTATGATTTATAAACTCTATAATACAGTCAACAACCTCTGTGGAGAGAAATCCTAAGTACTCATAAAAATCCAGGTTGGGTTAATCACAGGTTCCATGAAGTCAGCCTGTTTCATTACCATCTTCTGATTTTTGTCATCTCCCCTAATGTGTACTCACATCTTCAGGCATGTTTGACTTTTTGATGTATTTCTTGTTTTACTCTAAATGACATTTTTAGATTATTTTAGATTGGATAACAGTTTCAAGTAAAGTATAGAAAATTCTTCCATACTTTCATGTTATAACACCCTTATAATGACATTTTTATGAAAACTATGCATTAAAATGGGTACTAAACTGTGGCAAGAATCTTAAAGCGTTCTTATTAATGAAGTCAAACCTGAGGCCAGTTATTGGGATGATTGCTGGAAGATCAGAGAAGCAGAACAAGCCACAGCTATCTCACCTTGCTAGTTCCTCAGGTGATCCTGTTTCCTCAGGCTGGAAGCTTCTGAGTCCTCCTCCATATGAATCTCAGCTGAACTGTGTTGCTCCAAAGCTTAACTAACTACATGCTTTTTCCTCTTTAGTTCCTGGTCCTCACGCCTTATATACCTTTTTCTTTCTGCCCCCACTCCCTGGGATTAAAGGCATGGGTCACCATGCTTAGCTGTTTCTAAAGTGGCCTTGAACTCAGAGATCTGGCTAGCTCTGTCTCCCAAGTGCTGGGATTAAAGGTGTGTACCACCACTGCCCAACTTCTGTTATGGCTTACTCTTCCCATTTTCTAGCCACCATTTCTGGCTCTGTTCTAGTGGCTGTCTGTTCTTTGACCCCAGATATGTTTATTTCGGGGAACACACACTATTTCAGGGAACACAATACCCACCACATTTCCCCTGTTTTTGTCTAAAATTAAAAAAAGGTTATAACTAATACAAGAAAAATCATATCCAATAAGTATATACAATATACACAGTCAAGATTACATTAATGATGTCTAGTCCATTAACATTTGACAGATTCAGGTGAAAAACTCCATTATCTATAATAATGTCCAGTCCAGTAACATTTGATAAACTCAAAAAATTTTTCATTACTTTTCCTATCTTTTCTTTTCATAATAGATTCAGTAGTCTATCTTTTGTCATTTTTATATCTTCTTTTTCTTTTTAGAGTAGATTCAGTGATCTACCCATTTATCCTATTATTTCTTCATCTTTTTTCTCAGAGTAGATTCAGTGATCTACCTCATATCTATATTCTCCTTTTTCCTTTTCTTTTTTAAACAAAACCTTTGAATCTAATCTTCATGTTCAGCTTTTTTTCTGACCATTAACAATTAACAACTTGTAAACAATCATCATAAACCATGACGATATCCAAAACTCATTAAACGACCAAAAACCTCCCATCCCACCTTTTGGGGATGAGGGCATCATCTTCTTAAAGTTACTTCCATCTTTAGAGGATCCTGAAAAGAAAATTTTTGGGTTAATTGTCAAGTCCTGTATCATTTGTCCCACCGCTGCATAGTGAGAAAGTGCAAGGCTTGTTTCAAGTCCTTGTTCAGGTAGTCTGTCAGGCTGGATCATCTCAGCCAGCCATCTCAAAATTGTCCTGAGCAGTTTGTAGTCCAAAGTCAATCTTTCCATGGTGTTAATGGCTTTACCATAGTTCATGTGGCATCATCATTGTGGAGTCCCATCATCCTTTTGAAGATTTCAAAGTCACTGTTAAGCATGATCATGGTTCCCTTTTTTTTTTTTTTTTTTTTTTTTTTTTTTGTGTGTGTGTGTGTGTGTGCCTCCTCTGTGGTTTGGAGCAATCACAGTCTGATAAATGTCTGTCTCTTGGAACCATGAATGTTCTTCCCTAGAAGAGAAAATCTTCACAGCAATTTCTCCCCACCATTTCTCTTGCCAACCTTTTCCAAACTGACCTTTGCCGATGCTTTCTTGTAACACGCTGGTCTTGGCAATTCTTCTCTGAACAAGCAGCAGTAAACTCTTTGTCCCAGGCAGCAGCATCACCACAGTCACCAACACGATGAGAAGCAGCCAGTAACTCGAAGTAGCAGCCACTGCCTCCATGGTCCCACCGACACTGTTTGTGTCTCTGCCCCAGTTGAAGCTTCTCCTAGGCCGGCCTCAATTAGGGATCCTCCTGCCTCTGCCTTCTTCAGTAAATCCTACCAGCATGTGCCACCACAGCCGGCTGAGTGTAGCTCAGGCCTGGGCTAGGGTTCACAAGGCCACAGGCAAGAGGCTTTTTCATGAATTCGTACCACGAACGTTGGGCACCAAATGTGGCAAGAATCTTAAAGCGTTCTTATTAATAAAGTCAAACCTGAGGCCAGTTATTGGGGTGATTGCTGGAAGATCAGAGAAGCAGAACAAGCCACAGCTATCTCACCTTGCTAGCTCCTCAGGTGATCCTGTTTCCTCAGGCTGGAAGCTTCTGAGTCCTCCTCCATATGAATCTCAGCTGAACTGTGTTGCTCCAAAGCTTAACTAACTACATGCTTTTTCCTCTTTAGTTCCTGGTCCTCACGCCTTATATACCTTTTTCTTTCTGCCCCCACTCCCTGGGATTAAAAGCATGGGTCACCATGCTTAGCTGTTTCTAAAGTGGCCTTGAACTCAGAGATCCGGCTAGCTCTGCCTCCCAAGTGCTGGGATTAAAGGTGTGTACCACCACTGCCCAACTTCTGTTATGGCTTACTCTTCCCATTTTCTAGCCACCATTTCTGGATCTGTTCTAGTGGCTGTCTGTTCTTTGACCCCAGATATGTTTATTTCGGGGAACACACAATATTTCAGGGAACACAATACCCACCACACTAAACTGATAAAAAAAAAGGTTTTATTTATTTTTCACTGTTATAACTAAGCTTTGTTGTTCTGATATCTATCTATTCATCTATCTGTCTACCTACCTACCTATCTATCCGTCTATCAATAGATAGATAGATAGATAGATAGATAGATAGATAGATAGATGATATACATAGATATAGATATAAATACATATAAAATCAGAAATCTGACCACAGGACAATACTCATTTTATACATGGAAGTGCTGTGAGAAACTGTGTGAAATATTTGCAATATGGATTTCATATTGGTTTGTTTTCCTTTGGGTGACCCCTTGCTAAATAGCTTGTCCATGCTAGGAGTCAGTTAAACTCATCATGGAATGGGCAGAATTTTTAATGCTAGCAAAGCCTCCACATGTCAAAGTATCAGAATAAAAAGAAACATTCAATGCAAATAAAGACAGCATGTTTCACTTAGCTCTGATGTCAGGTCAGTGTTACAGCCAGAGGGATATCTAGCATGGTTTAAAGGTTTCCATTCAATATAAATATTTTCCCTCTTTCTTATAAAATTTTATCCTTTGCTTTTTTCCAAATGATTTTTTTTTTATTTCAACCATATTAGTTGTCTTCTTTTTCCTTAGAAAATAATTTCTTTGTATTTAGGATAATTGTGTTTAAAAATAAAACTGATCCTCTTTTTCATTCTCCACTCATGTAATTGTGTGTGTATGTGTATGTGTGTGTGTGTGTGTGTATGTTGTGCTATAACACTAGTTAGAAAATCTAGTGTTCACTGAAAGTAAATCGTTTTTCCCTACAGCTAAAGACACCTACCACCATTCATTTTTGTTACACTGATGTTCTGAACTTCTCTGGTATTGGAAGTTCCAAGACTCTAATTAATTAGGTGTTAAATTGACAGTTTAAAGATTTGCTTTTCCAAGAATATGTAATTTATTTTGATGATGAGCTAACTAAATGCAAGGCTAACTAAATTGGTCTGGTGCATTAATATTCTTCCTAAACTCTATACAGAATATATCCTTAACAGCAATTTTTGTTAGGATGAATCAAATTACATTTACATTAGAATTGTTACCACTGTCTTTATATTTGATCTGCAGATTCTATTAAAAATTTCTTGATATACCAGATTACTATTTTTTAGCAATTTGCATTGTGTCTTCATTTACATGTATCATTTACTATAATGTATTTTTTAAATAGTGTGGAAGCACTGGGCATTCGGTTGCAAATATCATGGCATGTCATTCTTATTCAAACATACACATACTGAAACATACACATTCCTTCAGAAAAAATACTAGCACTAGTATATCACAGTCAAGAAAAATTTCTTTAATTTCTCTAATATACTTTGTTTGTTTGTTTGTTTCAAGACAGGGTTTCTCTGTTGCTTTGGAGGCTATCCTGGAATTCACTTTGTAGACTAGGCTGGCCTTGAACTCAAAGAGATCCACCTGCCTCTGCCTCCCGAGTGCTGGGATTACAGGCGTGCACTGCCACCACCACCACCCAGCATACTTCTTATTATTAAAAGAAAACAATATTTAAATTATATTCAGTACTATTTATCACTGTTCTGGTTTGGATGTGCTCTAAAAATCATCACGTTGAAAACTTAAACCTCAGCCCAACAGCATTAAAATGTGGGGCCCCAGTGGAGGTGTTAACTTACAATAGTTACTTTCTGATGAGCAGATTAATGGACATTATAAAAGGACTAAGGCCAGGCATTTTATGTTATTTCCTGTCTTGACCTATATTTGTCCTTCTGTTGTGGATTGATTCACTACAAAATTCTGGCCAGATGTTCATTCATACCTTGATCTTGGAATTCTCAGTTTCCAGGATCCAAGGATTAATAAAAATTTCCTTGACTATAAATCCCACTTTCAGACTACACAGAGGAGATTAGCAAATTGGACTTTCTAAGCAAAGTGCTGTTCAGTTAAAATGTCCCTGTCACATTGAATTATTTTAGAAGTAGACCAGAAAGTGATCCAAGGGAAGCAATCATTAGGAATGTTAAGGGAGCAGAGGAAAGGCTATGAAAACAAAGAAATTAAGAGAAGGCAGTCAAAATTGGGTCACTTGAGAGTCCATCTACCACTGTAAATTCCTGGAATATATTCCCTCCCAGAAACTCTGGAAACCAGAGAAGGTCTTATATTTCTGTTGTAACCACTAATATTCATTTAAAGAGGTAGAGGCAGTACAGTATTTGTACCTAATTTGTCCCAATATTTTCCTCATTTTATGTAAAAGAAACATTCTTTTCAAAGAAAATATTTTCATCATATTCTCTCCTTGCTAATATCTCCCAAATCTTCCCCATCTCACTATCCACAAAACTTTATGTTCTCTCTCTCTCTCTCTCTCTCTCTCTCTCTCTCTCTCTCTCTTTCTCTCTCTCTCTCAAACAAAAGAAAAATTAGAACAAACACAAACAAACAGGACATAAAATAATAAAATAATAACAACAAAATAAGCATACGAATCACATAGAGTTCCTTTTGTGTTGGAAAATTACTCTTGTGCAGAGGGCCTGCATTGGAATGTGGTTGATATATCCAGTGTCACTCCTTGGAAAAAAGAAAAACTGATTTTACCTTTACTAACAGGTACCAATAGCAATTAGCTTCTTTGTTAGGGTTAAGACTTTTCCCTTCTACTTTTTCTCTTTTTCTTTTTTTATACCACATCCAAATCCCTCTGCATCTTTAACCCCTTTCTTATACTCATGATTGTTGGTTTTGTTATGAGATAGATTTAGTTTAATGAGGTCCATCAGTGTAATAGACTATGACTATTGTTTGTTGTTGGCTCCAGATTTTCATCTTTTGGACTCAAAGAGATTGGACTTCATATACAAAGAAAAGGAGAGTTTACAAAGGAATATTATATTAGTAAAGGGAGAGATGAAGAAAAAATGACAAGGAGGAGGAAGCAAAATTTAAGGAGGAGCAGGAAGGAGAAGAAAGGAGAGAAGGAGGAGGAGGAGGAAGAGGAGGAGGGGGAGGAGAGGAAAAGCAGAAGAAAGAAGGAAAGGGGTGGGAGATTTCTTGGGTTCTCCTGTGGCAAAAGAGGTCCCAGAAAATGAGAGTACCAGAAAAGACTCACTTACCAGTTACTAAGTTGAAAGTGGTTGAAAGAAGGGGTTGTAATGGAACAGAAGAGGTGAGTGCCTGGGGTTGTAGTCAGAGAGGCAACTGCCCCTGGGTCCCACCCCTGGACACCAGCCATCCCAGGAGGACCTGCCCAACTTGGCCCCAGTTTCCGGCCAAGTTTCTTTCCGGCCCCAGTTTCCTTCCTATGGGAAGGCTCCCAGTTTCCAAGACTGCAGACAGACCCTGTAGTCTCCACACCCTGCCCCCACACACATCTACCAGAGTGCTGCCCTACAGCTTCTATCCTCTAGAGGCATCACAATCCCCGACCTCAAGCTCTACTATAGAGCTACTGTAATAAAAACAGCTTGGTACTAGCATAAAAACTGACATGTGAACCAATGGAATTGAATTGAAGACCCTGACATTAACCTGCACACCTATGAACATATAATTTTTGACAAAGAAGCCAAAAATGTACAATGGAAAAAAGAAAGCATCTTCAACAAATGGTGCTGGCATAACTGGATGTCAATGTGTAAAAGGCTGCAAATAGATCCATATCTGTCACCGTGGACAAAACTTAAGTCCAAGTGGATCAAAGACCTCAACATAAATCCAGTTACTCTGAACCTGATAGAAGAGAAAGTAGGAAGCACTCTTGAAGACATTGGCACTGGAGATCACTTTCTAAATATAATACCAGTAGCACAGACACTGAGGGAAACAATCAATCAATGGGACCTGTTGAAACTGAGAAGCTTTTGTAGAGCAAAGGACACTGTCAACAAGACAAAGCAATAACCTACAAAATGGGAAAAAGGTCTTCACCAACCACACATCTGGCAGAGGGCTGATATCCAGAATATATAAAGAACTCAAGAACTTAGACATCCAAATGCCCAACAGTCCAATTAAGAAATGGGCTATAGAACTAAACAGAATTCTCAACAGAAGTTCAAATGGCTGAAAGACATTTAAGGAATTGCTCAACATCCCTAATTATCTGGGAAATGCAAATCAAAAAGACTCTGAGATATCACCTTAAACCTGTCATAGTGGCTAAGATCAAAAACACAGAAGACAGCTTATGCTGGAGAGGATGTGGAGCAAGGGGAACTCTCCTCCACTGCTGGTGGGAATGAAAGCTTGTACAGCCACTTTGGAAATCAATATGGTGCTTCCTTAGAAAATTGGGAATCCATCTCCCCCAAGACCCAGCTATAGCACTCTTGGGCATATACACAAGGGCATTTGCTAAGCTATGTTCATATCAGCATTGTTTGTAATAGCCAGAACCTAGAAATAACCTAGATGCCCTCTAACTGAAGAATGGATAAATATATATATGGTACATATACACAATGGAGTACTACTCAGCAGAGAAAAACAATAACATCATGAGGTTTGCAGGCAAATGGAAGAATCTAGAAAAAATCATCCTGAGTAAGGTAATCCAGACTCAGAAGGACAAACACGGTATGTACTCACTCATAGGAGGATACTAGATGTAAAACAAAGATGACTACACTGCTGCACAACTTCAGAGAGGCTACCTAGAAAATGAGACCCTAGGAAAGACACAGGGATCACCCAATGACAGAGAAATGGATGAGATCTACATGAACAACCTGGACGACAGTGGGAGTAATGAAGGGCAAGTTTTGAGGGAAAGAAAGCTTAGGGGAGCAGGAGATCCCTGCTGGATCAAGAACAGAAAGGGAGAATGAGGAATAACAGACCATGATAAATGAAGACCATATAAGAAAAGGTCCCCAGAAATCCACAATGATACATCCTCTGTAGTCTACTGGTAATGGTCAAGAGAAAGTCTGATCTGACCTAGTATGGTGATCAGATGGCCAAACATCCTAACGGTCGTGCTTGAACTCTCATCCAATAACTGATGGAAGTGGATGCAGAGATCCTCAGCCAGGCCCCAGGTGGAGCTCTAGGTGTCCAACTGTCGAGAAAGATGAGGGACTATAAGAGCGTGAATTGTTGAGCCCAAGATTGGAAAAAGCACAAGGACAAATAGCCAAATGAATGGAAGCACATGAATTATGAACCAAAGGCTATGGATTCCCCAGCTGGATCAGGCCCTCTGGATAAGTGAGACAATTGAACAGTTTGAACTATTTGGGAGGCATCCAGGCTGTGGGACCAGGACCTGACCTTAGTGCATGAGCTGGCTGTTTGGAACCTTGGGCTTACACAGGGACACTTTGTTCAGCCTGGAAGGAGGGGACAGGACCTGCCTGTACTGAATCCACCAGTTTTAAATGAATCCCCAGGGGAGTCTTGTCCCTGGAGGAGATGGGAATGGAGGGGAGGGTTTGGGGAGAAGGTGGGAGTGGGTGCGGGAGGGGGGAGGACAGAGGAACCCATGGCTGATATGTAAAATTAAAACACAAATATAATAATATAAAAAAGAAAGAAGGGGTTGTACTAGTGTAGCTATGGAGTCCTCAGTCAAGCAAGACCACCCATGAGGTGTCAAGGTGCCTAGCATTGTTGCTAATACCCTACAGCTTACAATCAGTGGTGTTCCTTTCCATGGTTTTCAACCTTCCACAGATGGCATATAGTAGGAAGAAAGATAATAACAAACCATGCCTTGAAAGAAAGCTAGTGGGCTGGAGAGATGGCTCAGCCGTTAAAGGCTAGGCTCACATCCAAAAATATAAAAGAGAGCTACTTCTGGCATTTCTGGATTCTGGCCAGTAGTGAAGAGGTATGATTTTAGCTTCAGACCAAGAACAAGAAACAAAGTTGCTACCCTAAAACACTTGACCCATTTCTACCTCCTGTTTCTTACATTACAGTGTCTTATTGAAAACTAGAAAATTAACCATGGTACAGTATTTTTGAAACCTACTCTTCAACTTTACCTCATGTTTAATTTCTTCTATAATATGCTGATGATCTCATCTGAGACAATTATTTTGGAAATTAGAAGGCTGATATTTTAATACCATTGCTTTTTCAAATATTAATTGGATCCTCTCCTAGTCATTTGCTTGTTTAGTTTTTGGTGTTATTGTTTTGTTTTGAATGAAGAGGTAAAGTGGAGAGAGGTCAGTTGTTTTTATTAAATTAGGTTGGAGTAATTAGAAATCTTCTTAAAAAGGGGATCATATTTATATCTGTGTAAGTTTATCATTATGTAAGCCATTACACGGGCATAATAGCATAATAATAACCTGAAAATAGAAAGTTTTTTTTTTATTTTGCTTTTTTACATACATTAAACATTTATATATTTTAATGGTTTAATTTTTCCAGTTAATTACAATCAACATTTTTGCAGAAAATACTATCCTATTATAAGATATGTGAGAGAAATCTATCATTCCTTTAAGGTAAAAATGCCTAATTTTTGGATCATACTAAATTATGCAGTGATAAGATTGTACCTATGAACAAACATATTTGACACATTGGAAACATTTATAAAATAATTATTCATTTTAGATCTATGTGCATTTTAAATTAATTTTCATATAGTAAGTTTGCTTGAAGAGAAAATATTTTGTTTCCTGCTGTTTTTCATTCAATACAGTGGCTGCACCTTAGTCAACCGCTGTCCTAACCATCAACTGCAACTCTGCAGCTGCCAGTAGCAGTTTGGCCATGCAGGCCACGGCCACTCTGTTCCCTCAGGCTCCAGCTCTATGAAGGCCACTAAAGGAAATTTTATCTGAATCTCTATCCTTATAAAGAACTCAGGATTCAAAGGTTGACATGGAATCCTTCTAGCTCAGAGAGGATGACTAGCAAGTAGCTAACCTTTCCTCCTTGCTGGGGTTTCCTGGGGGGACCAAAGAGCCATTCTTCTGCTCTATCCCCACTGAAGAACCCTAGCTGCAGAGAATTCCTCTCCACTACTTCCTGTCAGCTAGTGGTTGACTCAACCTCCTGAGGCCAGGTTAATTTTATTTAATCAAATGAATGTAACACATCTTTGTATCATGAACAAAGGTAGCAGAAACAAATGTAGGACACTTTATACAGTTAAAAAATATTCCACAACAGTTACCCTTAAAAATTATGAATCAGGGTTGGGGATTCAGCTCAGTGGTAGAGTGCTTGCCTAGCAAGTGGAAGGCCCTGGGTTCTGTTCTCACACACACATACACACACACACACACACACACACACACACACAAAAAAAAAAAAAAAAAAAAAAAAAAAAAAAAAAAAAACCATTATGAGTCCATTTATTAGCCTAATTGATCTATAACATTAAAACATATGAAAATGTAAGAATACTCTATTTTAATTCTAAAGACCCACATACTCCTTATGTGTCCCTCTCTTCCCCGAATAAAACATAACCCAATCTTCATGAGTTCAAGTTCATGTTTTGAGACTGCGTTAACTTTGTGTTTTATAACTTTTCAACTAGAGTATGTTAGTGTACAGTTAATTCTCTGAGGTATACATTCTCAGTGATTGATCTTAAAGCTATTTAGAGTTATTTATGTGTGGACGGCATTTTCCAGGAAGCAGTAAAGGTTTCCCCTGGAGCATTGTCAAATAAGAAAAAAAAAATGGCACTGCACAATTTTCACAAATGAACTTTCAATAAGACTACATTGCCTAGCAAAAAACGATTTACATTCAGTTGTATAGTAGAAAGACTTTGTGTGGTTTTAAAGGCACGGACTTGAATTGCATCAGTCACTTCCATATGTCACTGGTGTTGTTTTTTTAAAAATCATTATTGATTTGGTAAGGAAAAAAGGTATCATGGATCCATAATTTTGCTCATTATGAAACACTAAGTATTTGAAAGCTTTCAAAATCATGGCTAAAGGTTACCACTGAATTTCTGTTCGGCTGAACCCGTCTTTTATTTTAGGACAGGTTGGAATGAGAGGAAAACTATTTACCAGGACATTATTCAGTTGATACTTCTTACTTGATAACGGTTAACATTTCAAAAAGACTTACACTTGCCACTCATATTGTACAAAACAATGTTTTTCATGCTATGCACAGCTCTTGGAGACTCCATTCATAGAAAAGGATGGCCATAGATCCTGGATGGATTTAACAGTGAGTCATTAGTCTCATACCACCCACCCAGCACACAAAGATAAATGAGTTATTTCTAGACACAGGAAGAGAACAACCCTAAAAGTTCATTGGGGTGAATTGAAACCATGGAGTTATGTGATTTCATTAAAATCATTTTAGAGAAACTAGTTCAAAGAACTTTTCAGACACACAAGACCAAGGGGTAGTAATTCCTTTTTACTGTACCACATAGAGTGATGTTCACATACCCCTGTGGTGTCATGACCCTGAACTAAACAATTGCTAACTGATGTGTACATCGAGGACCAAGGATTACATGACTCAATTCTAAGTTCAATTCTTCACTGTTAACAAAGACTATTTGACTGCCTGCCCTCTTCATGTTCTTTTCTCTGGCTCGATAGTACTTGCTTTTGAAGTTTTTTTCCCCTTCCAGACCTATTTTGCCCTATCTCCTTACAGAAAAGTTCTGTGATTGCCATGTCGACCTTGACTTCAGCTGCTGGGGCAGCATCTCTTTTCTGGCTCTTGTTTATTCAGTTATCTTATTCTTGAATAGTCAGTTTCTCATTCTGTAACATACACACACACACACACACACAGAGAGAGAGAGAGAGAGAGAGAGAGACAGAGAGACAGAGAGACAGAGAGACAGAGAGACAGAGAGAGACAGAGAGACAGAGAGAGACAGAGAGACAGAGAGAGACAGAGAGACAGAGAGATACTGTGTTCTCTGTGGTATGAAAGTTAATTAAGAAATTCATATTGGAATAAAAGAAATAGAGTTTGCCTCTGCCAAGATATCACAAGGTCTATTATGTGACAAACTGCTGTTATTCAAAATAAACCTAGTGAATGTAATGTTATTCAATAAATTCTGATATTATTGAAAGGTAAAAACATACATAATGATTAGGATGGCCATTGACATACCAACAAAAGAAAGAGAACAAACTTCTGGTAGAAGGAAGCAGAACCAGCAACATGATTGTCTTTTACTAGCCTCCAGAATTCTGAGAAAAAAATAATCCGGGGGATAAACAGCATGCTTAAGTCATACAGTCTTTGGCATGCTGCTGTTACCATAATTGATGCAATTCATAAGGAGCATAACTGTACTCTTACAAATATGTCTTAAATGAGAATTAAGCATGTAATATTGATTTTTTTCTTTTTTTATTCCCCCACCTCTGTGAGTGAGTGAGTGTGTGTGTGTGTGTGTAATGTATATGTTTATTTATTCACTGAGTCAGGATCAACCAAACCCTAGTTACCCATACAATTGGTCTTGCTAGTCATCTTGCTTTCTTCCTCCTGAAACAGGAATTGTAAGTAAGACATCAAACATGTACATGAGTTCTTGATACCGAAATTCTGGTACTCACACATGTCAGACTCTTTAACTGTTTGTTCATATCTTCATGATCCACAACAATGACTTTTTATGAACTATAAATTATGTAAATTATATTATTTTCTATACAGCCTATGATGAACCTAATCAACTTGTTGCATTAAGCTTATTGCAAATCTGGATACACACACACACACACACACACACACACACACACACATTTTCTGCTTTTTTTTTTTTTCATTATGTATTTCAGACAGAGATATCTCCATACTGTCAAGTCTGAGTGTACTCTGAAGTATCTGTTGCAAAGCCAACTGACATTTGTCGTGGCTGAGAGAAAGTCTGTTTGTTGGTCCTGGAATTGCTGTCTGTGGTATTTGGAGTGTTATCTGCCAATGAAATGGAGAGTAACTCTATGGATAATCTCAGAAAAGCTTTCTTTTAACTCTGCCTGTGGATGTTCAAACAGCTTGTGAGATAGTGGATATTTATCTTCATTACGTGACTGGCCAATGCAATTAAACTGAGGTAATGACAGCTCCACTGTGTTAGAGAGAACGCTAAATTAATATTACACTCTCACTTCATTTGATCCTCAAGCTGACAAAGAAGGTAGTTTATGAAGCAATATGCTCTGGTTTTCCTTGTGTGTGGAATTTATAGTTGAAGAACAGCTTATTAATAAGTCAGATACCAACCTCTGAATTATCTAACAATAAATATGACTTAAATATAGGTGACATAAGGGTAATAAAGTAATTAATTTTTTTAAATGTGATTTTAATTGAAGTAGAATTAAATAACTTGCTCGTGCTTTACTCCTTTCTGCTCATTCTAGGCCCCTTCCCTCCAACCCCTTCCCATAGACTAAATTAATAACCTCATTTTCTTTTATTATTATTGGTGTGTGTGTGTGTGTGTGTGTGTGTGTGTGTGTGTGTGTGTGTTTGAGTGTCTGTGTCTGTCTGTCTGTCTGTCTGTCTGTCTTGATTAAAATGATTGACATGAGAAGATCCATCCCAAACTGCAGTGCACGGCACGATGATCTGGGGATGGGCACTGGGCATTCTAAGAGTAGAGGAAATGAGTGGAGTAGGAAGCATGCATTCACTCACTTGTCTCCGCTCTTGATTGTGGATGCTCTGTCTAGTTGTTTTTAGTTCTTACAGCCCTAACTTCCAAGCTGGCATAGAATGCAATTCACAATGATTACATAAAATAAAACCTTTCTCCTTTAAAACACTTTTTTAAAAAGGATATTTTGTCACAGCAAAGGAAATGAAAGCAGGCTTACTAGATCCACTATGGATATTTTTTTTTTTTGGAAAACATAAGCACCAGGTTTTCACAGAATCTCTTTGCATGGATATATGAAAAAGTGAAAATCACTGTCCATATTAATAAAAATTATTTCATTATTTTTCTAAGTAATTCATGTAGGCTAATCCGATGATCAGGTATCAATCATAAAAAGATAATGGAACTGAGCCACTTTTCTTCTATCAACCTCAAGTTATAAATTAGTATAGACTTGGATTTGTCTTGTCAAAACACTAGATACAATATTTTTTGAAAGAAAAAAACACATTTTGAAAAATTCACAATTTAAATCTTGCATCGACTCTAGTAATTTCATGGTAAAGGGAAGAAAATTTTAAGGAGAATAAAATAAATATCTATGGGCTTAGATTGGTTTAAAAATGAACAAGGCTTAACAGACAAGTATTTATCATCTGTCACAGCAAAATAAAGCCTATAAATTGCTTATAATCCTCTTTCCTCATATTTCTTGAGATTAGAAGTCCAAGCTCAAGATGATGGTAGAATTGCATTCTGGTGAAGATTGGCTGCTTCCTTCTCTCCATATATTCTTCTTTGCCTCTAAGAAGAAAGTGATTGGGATATCTGAATCTTAGAAGTCCAATAACCCTAAAAATTAGCATCCAATTTTATCAATTTAGTGGATCTACAATTAGTCACTTAAAATTATGTATTAATATACAGCAGTGCTGACTTAAGGTTTTGGTGTAGTGCATTGGTGGGGACACAGACATTAGAAACATGACATGGGGGAGGATTGTGGAAGAACGGAAGAAACACTGTATTTTGTTTTTGTGGGTTTTTTGATTTTTGTTTTTCATGTTTATTACAAGTATCAAAAGATATTATCTGCCCATGTACATGATCCCCCCTTTTTAGGTCTCTATTTAGATTAGCACAAGATTTTTCTCCTGGTCTGTGAAGAAACTGTAAATATTAACTCAAGAGAATCTGAAATTCATGTCTAAGTTTTGCTGAGTATACCAAAGCATTGTAGACTTTTCTAAGCCTAATGTATTAGATTTATAGCACCAGCTTATTTAAAAGCAGTGGTACTAAAGCAAGTTCAACAGCTGCCTGAGTTTCAGAATGAGTTCAAGACCAGCTTCAGCAACAGAGTGCATTCCTATAAACAGAGGCAGAGTATTTCTGTCCCAACTGCCTGGTCCCAAATAAATATACAGAGGCTTATATGTAAACATAAAATCTTCAACCAATAGTTCAGGCTTATTGTTAACTAGCTCTTACTTTTAAGTTGACCCATTTCTATGTGCTGTGTGATATTTTATTTGTGTCTGACAAATAAAGCTTTCCTGGAGATCAGAGGGCAGAGCTAACCACTAGTTAACCATAGAAGCTGAGCTTTAGTGGCACACACCTTTAATCCCAGCACGTGGGATGCAGAGACAGGAAGTGACAAGGCAGGGTAGAGCCAGAATCTTGGCCCTCTTAGTCAGAAGATCTGGAGAGGTAAGAAGTCATTGGTGGCTGCTCCTTTGCTTTGCTGATCTTTTGGGTTATTTCCTGATTTCTGACTCCTGGTTTTTATTGATAAGACTAATTAGTTCACCCTTTATCTGACATCCAACTTTCAGGGCATGCATTCACAAAAAAAGCCACTTGCCTGTGGCTTTGCAGCCACCAGCACAGGCTGGAGCTGCATGTGGACTCTCCCTCCAGAGCCACCACCCTGCCAGCAAGGCTTTCCTCCTTCATCCCAAGCCCTCTGAGGGAGCTGTGATTCTCCTGTTGCAGCCCCTCTTCAACAAATGCCACAGGTGCCTGGCCTCCAATGCCACCAGAGTTAGATGCTTTTGAATGTCCCGCCATGCGGCTGCCCGGCTCGTTGACTTCTGTTCCCTCCATGGGCTGTGTGCCCTTTCTATTACACAGAGACTGTATAACAAATGCTACAGCAAGCTCTCCCAGGACTTGTCAATTTTCCTAATTATTCTTCAAGATCCTCTAAAGATGCCATTGCCACCAGACAGCAGGAAGTAATTTTAAGAACATGACCCTCATGTTCCCAAGAGGAAGCTTGGACATCTTTTGGTTATTCAGTAGATTATGGATATTTGTCATTGTTTAGAGGGGTGATTACAAGTTGTTATTGGTAGGGTCAGGAAAATGCTGAATGAAGGAGAATAACTTCAGGAATCTTGTTCTAAAAAGAAACAGGGGTGATATATAAATAGGATAAAAGGATAGATTATTAAATCTACTTTTAAATAAAAAAGCAATTACTAGTTTTAAATATTTTACATTGGCTTTGAATTTTGTATATTGATACAAATTTGAGATTATTTTTGTTATACTATATATATATGTATATATATGTTGTAGAAAGTATAGGTTAAAAAGGTAAATTGTTGAATCTACTTTTAAATCAATAAAGCAACTGCTAATTTTAAGTATTTTACACTGATAGAGATTTTTGTATATTTATACAAATTTAAGGTTTTTTTTGTTAGAACATACTGTACATATGTTTCTACTTTTGTTCAAGGTATTGTGCCTATACAGCTCACCTAACAATGTAATGTAAATTTCTAGTCCTCAAAAGTTATTATTATAAACCATTTGGGATAATAAAGAAATTCAGGTTAGTCGTAGTTAGTCACCTACTACAATAAAATTTATCATGTTCAGTATGTTTTCAAGGTCAAACAGAGATATATTTTAGATAGACAAGTGCTCTTCAAACACACGAAATACTTCAGAGACCTATAGAATATGGCATTCAAGATGTTTTAATAGCATGAGTTTATTTATTTATTTATTTTTTGACAATGAAACATGTCTGCTCCTGGCAGCACCAATCTACCTCAGAGAATATAATGGTCATAAAAAACAACAACAACAAAAACAAACAAACAATCAAAAACCCTCTATATTGAGATTACTTTGTTTGTGGCAAGAGTTATCAACTTAGAAAGAAACTGCCCTTGCTTCAACTGTTGAGAGTATGCTGTCTGAATTGGACAAGCAGGACAGAAAAGAAAGTGATTGTCTTCAAAAATCCTGCTTTGTGTGTGCCAGATATTCTAGGTCTGTAGGCTGAACATGGATGCTCACTGTTGCAGAGGAAACTTGGGTAACCATCCAGGCAGCCAGTTATTTCTGTCATTTTTACATTTTTGAAAGTTGTTTGCTTGTACTTTGTGGCATGCTTACCCACCAACCCCACAGCTCCCCAGAGTTTTCTTGAGCAGCAGGAAATATTAGATAGAAGGATTTAAATTTGTGGAGATGAACAGATAGATAACACAGGATAGCCTGGAGAGGGCCTGGAACCTATTCCAACAGGCCCTGACTGTCTCTGCCCCAGGGTATTTATAGAGAAGACAAGGTGTGGAGCAAAAGACCTCCTCCCCCAGCACAGCCAAGCGCAGACCATCTCAAACACATGCACTCAGGCCGGTGGTCCTAATCATCCTTTCTCTGAGGACCTGCTGGGTAAAGTCCCCAGGAACCGGAAAACGGTTTCCCACAGTACTTCCTGTTTACTCAGGTAATATTATATCCTTCTCAGGACTCTGGTGGAGTTGAAGACTAGATAGTTATAGTTACAGTTTTCCTTTTTAACAAACTCAGAAAAGACACTCAAAAAGAGGTGTAAAGTGTATAAAGTTGAGAGACATAAAAACATAATTTTGGGTTGATAATGCAAGTTAGGATAGAAAGTGAATTAGGTACAACGCTTTGGACTCACCAAGATAGGATAGATAATGGAGTACTTTCTCTGAAGTTTTCAAATGCTAATGAGCTAGACATTCTTAATGTAATTGTTGCATATATATATATATATATATATATATATATATATATATACAGTTACTGTATATATTTTTTCAGTGTTAGTTAAAACATTCATTTTTTATTTAGACAAAATGGGGAAAATGTGTGATATTTTGTTTGTATTCTGACAACTAAAGCTTGCCTGAAGATCAGAGGGCAGAGTTAGCCACTACTGAACCATAGAGGCCAGGCAGTGATGTATTACAACTTTAATCCCAGAATCCAGAAGGCAGAGACAGGAAGTGATAATTTAGGGTGGAGATAGGATATCATCCCTTTTGGTTGGAGGATCCAGAGAGGTAAGAAGTCATTGGTGGCTGCTCCTGTCCTTCTCTGATCTTCCATGTTATTACCCTGATATCTGACTCCTGTGTTGCATTGATAAGACAAATTAGTTCACATTTCATCCATGTATTGCCATATCGCCCATGCATTATGGGTCTTCTGGCATCTTGCTTGTTGGGATTCTCACCTGAGTCTCTCCTTACTCCCCACTTCTTCAGCCCAGTCCTCAGTTTGATTGTCCCACCTAATTTTTCCTGCTTTGCTGTAGTCCAAACAGCTTTATCATTTACCAATGAGTAATCCCTATACACAGCGTACAGAAGGATAATCCTACAGCACAACCTTGTCTTAAAACAGAAAGGAAATTATCAACTTTGTGGCCAGTTACAAAGAGAACCCTTTGTTTGCTGCCAACTCTCCCTTGTGTCCTACAAGGAAGAAAAGGCCTAGAAACTTCAGCATATAATGATACCAAGCCCATCCATCAGGCACTCACCTGTATGACACAATTACTTTCCAAATACCTTCGCCTAATGCTATCTACATTTTGGACAGTATGTCAACATCTGAAATTGGTTTATACAAGTACATTCAGTCCATAACTAATAACAGGAGTAAACTAGATAAAAATGTGTTCACTGCCAGTAAGAACAAAACCTGTCTGAAAGTGAGCATTTTTTCTGTGCTGTTCTCATTTGCCACATTCATACGCAAACTGGACCAACACAAAGGACATTTTCTAGAGTTGATGTATTTTCTGTGTTTTTCCTGGATTGAATAATTTGTGTAAGGTCAACAGGGTGGCAATTGAATGCTACAGAACACTAAAGGAAATAGACAAAGAACCACAACAATTAAAGAACCAGGCTCATTTGTATGTTCAGCAAGTGCTGAACAACACAAGGTTACTTTGCTACTAAGTAACAAAATACATTAACATACTAAAAACTTTTTGTCTTCACATTAATCAAGGTTAGTGCACAGACATAAAAATAGAAAGGAAGAAAAAAGAAAAATAAGCTAAACTTTTAAGAAGAAATTATTTTTACAGATAGACTAAGAAGTAGGTCAAAGAGGCATGAGAGACCTTGCCTCAAAAGGAAATTCAGTAAATTAGATAAGAATTAATGAACCAGATCTGTGGCTGTGAGAGTCACAAGGACAAAGAATGACTGATATTCAGAATAAAACTGTGGAACGTTCTTTAGTGTTTACTTAGTATACTTAATACTGCTTCAAAAAGGCACATACTTTGAGTTTTAGTTTTCTGACATATACTCATTGAAAGCTCCTGAAAGTTTTTCATTATTATTTTTCTGAATACCCATTCTGAAAGATCTGATATTATCAACTTCTAATGGGAATTTTATAAAATTGGTTCAGATTTCTGGAGATTTCATTCTGGGAGTTCAGGATTCACCTATTGCTTTCAGACAGTTTACCAGAGCAGAAAAATCTTGGGGACTGAAGATGCTTCTGTTATAGATGAGCAGGAAGCTGATAGAAAGTGACCAAACCAGGACACCCATCACCATGAGGGAGATACATTCACCAGGCCCCTCTCCCAAGTACGACATTTTATCAGATTTCAGCATAAGCTGGAGATGAAGATTTAACTGTAAGCATGTGGGATGTTCTAGCTCCAAATTATATTAGAGGCCTACAATGAAGATTCAATTAAATAATTTGTTCAATATTGCATTAATGGCTTTTCTTTTATTATGATATTTGGAAAAGACCTTACAGAACCCCAAGAGAATGATATCATAAGCAAATGGTGTCACTGTGTTTGCTGCTAATGCTTACCTTACAGTAACAAAAATCAGGATGCATGGACAGGACTATTGTGAATTTAGGACCAGCATGTGATCCACAACAAATTCAAGGCAAATTTCATGTTAGAAAGTAGAATTCCTTCTCAAAAAAAGATAGCTTTACTCAGTGACAGAAATTTTCTTTACATGCACAATTCCTGAGTTTGACAACCTGCAGATAAAATAACTTTATAAACTATCATTATATCAAAATTGATGTATATAAGCAAAAGAAAAACAATAGGCATTACAGCAATACATGTCTATACTGAATCTAGAAAAATGCTCTTCAACTTTTCTTTAATAAACTTTCTCATGTTGTGATGATTCCAACCATAAAATTATTTCCATTGCTAATTAACTAATTTTACTACTATTATAAAGCATAATGTAAATATCTGATATGCAGGATTTCTGATATGCAACTCCTGTGAAAGTATTATTCAACACCAAATTCACAACTTGCATGTTGAGAACCAGTAGTCTGGATGATCAGCTATTGTAAAGTTACTGTAAATATATGAAAATATAGTAATAGCTTTAATAAATGACATTATAAGGTGAAATTTTATTTTTTTCTGTTATTTCTGCTTGCCTTATAGGTGAGAAACAGGACAAATATATTTTTATGTTTCTGACATTTATAGGATTTCCATAAACATTGAAAATACCTTCATTGAAAAATGTAAGATCCTCTTTAGATTACACACAAATACTAAATGCTACAGAGTGAAAACAATTGCTTAACATTATGACAAAATTGTCTACATTGTGACAAAATTCCATTAGCACTTCATATTTAGCTGTTTTTTCTTTCATAAATAGGATACAAATATTATAATGTGCACTTGTACACGCATAAGACTGAAAACACACAAATAAATTATTTCAAGTAATTTTCATCTTTTGTGCTTATTTTGGTGCATAAGAAAGAATGCAATAACTTTCAACTCCTTTGTTTCGGATTAGACTATTCTGTTGTCTTCTTGACGAACTTGAACAAAATTGGAACTATTTCTCAATTTTATTGACACATTTAACTGAAACATTTTTATTATATCCTATTTAAATTCACATTTTGACAACCTCAGAATATAGCCACTATATACTTCATTAATAATAAACTTTCTACCTCTTCAAGCTTACGTGGATGCTCTTATTTAAATCTGAAGCAAGGAGAAAAAGTGTGATCATTTCTTTGGTTCCACCCTAGCTGATTCTTTGTACTCCAAGCTTAATTTCTGATTCTTCTAGGGCAAGAGTGAAAGGGGAAAGGAAAGGAATCAGGTTTCCTCAACCGCACTAAATATCAGCCTCCATTGACCTCTCACTGAAAGTGAAGGTGGTTATTTAGCTGTAAACAAATAGCTAAATGTCACTGTGCCTGGGATTTGTGTATTATTTAGAAAATGTCTCAATACAGGTAATTTCCCTGTATAATCCTGAAAATGCCTGTCCTGTTGGATGGAAGGAACTCACGATTTTGATATTATTGTGCAGCTCACCAAGTATTGGCAAAGATCCCATTAGAATGGCCCCTGAGCCAGGCTCGATGGTGGACACCTGGAATGCTATTATACCTCTTCCTCTAGAGGTGGAGACAGCACATATACAAATTCCATATGAGATCCTGATTATATTTCTTAAAGTAGGAAATAAAAGAAAAGTGTATACAGCTAAAGACCAACTATACATCTCCATCCAAAGGGGACCTGTTGGTAGTGTGCTTTGTAGAATGAAGTTTGAAAATACATTGTTGCTCAAACAGTAACATCACCTTTGCCAATCAGCTGATCAGCTGACCACCTTTATACATTTTGGGCCTTTCTAGACCTGTGTATGGACAGAACCATTGTGACTTCTCTGTGTGACATCAAGAGAAGTTGACCCAGATGACAACCACCTGAATCTCTTCCTGGATTGAAAGTGACATGTAAATGTCATTGTCTGTCACAGATGCCAAGAAAGGAGTCAAACCCCACACCAATAAACATACCTCATTGTGCAATGCTCCAAAACATGCCTCGGTGCGCATATGCTTTTTCTGCTCTTACAGAGCTAAAGAAATGAAGGACTAAAAACTGATGGATTAATTCTTCAATACATCTCTTCATCATTTAGAAGTGGCCTGGCTGTTACCAAATGGGGGCTCATAACATCAAAGCTCTGTCTCATTGAATAGTTGGAACTGAATTAGTAAAAGAATTAGTAAAGGAATTCCTTGCTAAGGAATGTTCATATGCAAAATGGCAGCATACCCAGAAAGAACAATGTTTAGAGGATTTTCAGATTTTCTTTAATGACCTCATTAAGATCATTCCCCAAAACATAGTGTACATAATTCTGATATGTCCAAATTAACTGTATTATAATGAAATATAAGTTAATAGATGATTTAAAAATATTTCTGTAAATAAGAAAAATAATTTATGTATTTATTGTGAAGTAAAATGCAGTAAATAATTGTATGTTAAATGCATCAATCATTGCAGAATTAGTTTATCTTTCAAAGACTCTTAAATGAACAATTGGTCATACATATTTAGTGTTATTTTAGATTTCACATTTTTATATTTTGTATAATTTAGTTCCAGCTGTGTTAGAAAGGGAATACCAACTACTATCTAAAGGAAAACTGAGGGGAAAGTGCTTTATCTTGTAAGCTGAAATTTTATGTCATTAATCATTTTTTTTACCATATTTTATTTCCTGAAGACAGGCCATTTGCATTCTACACTTATAAGAAGGCTTATAAGATCAGAGTAATGTCTTCAAAACCTAGGCATGGTTAATATTTGTTTACATTCTCACAGTTTTTATTACATATTCTTTTCTTGCTGGCTGTGATATACCATAAAGACTAAAAACTGAGAACAAATAATGCAAAATAGTACTTTACAACTACTGAAAAGCAATGGTTGTCCCAGCAGGAATCAGAAGAATGAGGTCTACAGGCAAAAGAGGGAGCTGTGAATAAGTGGCCTAGGTTAGGGCACGTGCCTTTGGTCTTTTTCTACATCCAGCCTTTCCTGTCTGGGGAAACAAAGTATTACTTCAGTGTTATCAATGCTTCTCCTGGATAGTTCCTGATAAATGAACAGATATTTTCTGGTCTGTATTTTGGAAGACATATTTTTTTCTTAGGCTATCAGGAACATATTTTATTTTCTGCACCTACATGGGAATTTAGGAGTAATTGTTTCTGTAGAATGGGTTTGAGGCTTGTGATATTCTGCCTTAACTGAGTGAAGGAATACAGTGCCAAAGTGTGGCTTGATATAGTCACCTGGGATGATGAATACAAAGAGACAGATCTCTATACTGGGAACGTCTTTGATTATGTCAAATTATAGAGTGCATAAAAAGTTGAAGAATTGGTTGACTGCTGGTTTGGGAAAGATGAAAGAAAAATCTAAACAACTTCAATTATCTGTTTAATACTTTTTAAACAGGTGTCTCTGTGTCTGTGTCCTTGTTTAATGTGTGTGTGTGTTTGATGTATAGTGTGTGAATAGGTGCATGTTTGTGCAATGCCTGAGCTCATAAATGTCCCAGTAGAGGCTGGAGGAGGCCATCAGGCTCTCCCTCTCTATTTTCAGTTTATTCCCTTATGACCCATTCTCATTGGATCTGAAGCCCTCAAGTTCAGTTCTGACCGCAGTCCTGAGCACTTGTGGGACATGCTTCTCTCTACTACCTAACACGGGAGTTACAGAAATGAACCACCATATTACATGGATGCTGAACTCTGAAGACTGTTTGGTCATCAGACTTCCACAACAGGCACTTTCCAACACAAGCCTTTTCGCCAACTCCAGAGTACTTGCATTTTTTCTTTTTTTTTTTTTTCTTTTTTTTCGAGACAGGATTTCTCTTTGTAGCTTTGCACCTTTCCTGGAAGTCACTCTGTAGACCAGGCTGGCCTCAAACTCACAGAGATCCGCCTGTCTCTACCTCCCGAGTGCTGGGATTAAAGGTGTGCGCCGCCACCGCCTGGCTTTCATTAAATATAGTGTTGCTTGATTTCCTGGTAGCCATATCTTAATTATTTTGTGTATTACTCCCACCCTGTGGCTATAAAACCTATCAAATGTTTTTTTTCTGCATCCATTGAGATTACCATATGGATTCCTTGTTGAATTCTTTAGTATAATAAAATTGATTTTAATTTTTAAAGTTATTGTTTGCATCACTTTACAAATTGACAGATGTTCTATTATTTCTAATTCACAATGGTGTTGAGGTCATTACAGTAGCCTTTCATTTCCTGTACTGTCATGCTGCACATGGCTTCACTACTTTAAGATATAGTAAAGGCCAGCAGTAGCGCACACTTTTAATCCCAGCACTCGGGAGGAAGAGCAAGGCAGATCTCTGTGAGTTTAAGGCTAGCCTGATCTACAGAGCGAGAGCCAGGACAGGCACCAAAACTACATGGAGAAACATTGTCTTGAAAAATAAAATAATAATAATAATAATAATAATAATAATAATAATAAATAAAATAAGATATAGTAAGGGAATTTATTTTTTAAAGTTTTCCGTAATGAAAATGGGATATTTTACAGATACTATTAAATATATTATGTACAAATGTATGATTTTAACTGCACAAGTCATTACAAATTATTCTGGAATCAATTTTACATGTCATATATGTTTAAGTGTCTTAAGTAAGCTAAACTCCCCTATGGAAGGACTCAAATTTTAAATTTCATTATCTTACATATTCAAAACTTGAATTGCATTTACTATACATGTGTTTATTCTTTTTTATTCAAATGCAGAAAAACTTCATGCTCTTCACTTAATCATTAAATCTGTACTGTTTTTAATATTCATGATGATTAGATTTTTTTTCTTCTATATTTTTCTTCTATTTGACATTGGGTATTTTAATTATTTCCTTGTTTTGTTTTGATTATCTAGTTCCTGCCAATGTTTCATAAAGACAAAATTGTAACACAAGAGTCAGTACTCTGTCACCAATTATAATCTGATTTTCCTTAAATCTTTGTTTCCCAGGACTTTTCCTTTATATCATTCCATGCTCACTATTTTATTTCAGTCGGTGTTAGATTATATTTTATATATTTATATCATTTCTGCAGTTAGCAGCAAATGTTAGTACAGTCTTATACCATTACTTTTCATGTTGCTGGGGATATTCTTCCATCTACACTTAATACACTCTCTTAGGGTTTCTATTGCTGTGAGGAAACACCATGACAATGGTAGCTCTTACAAAGGAAAACATTTAATTGGACTGGCTTACAGTTTCAGAGTTTTAGTCCATTATCATCATGGCCAGATGCATAGTGACATGCAGACAGACATGGTACTTGAGAAGGAACTAAGACTTCCAAATCTAGATCAGCAGGCAACAGGAAGGGGAATGCTACATTGGATGTGGCTTGATCATCTGAGACCTTAAATCCAGCCTCCCAACAATGCCACAGCTACTCCAACAAAGCCACACCTGCAAAAAGTGTTAATCCCTATGATCCTATGGATGGCATTTTCTTTCAAACTTACCACCTACACTTTAATTATGCTTCTCCACACACAACACAATCAAACTTATTCAAACATAGTGGGCATTGCTGCATTCTCAAACACATTCAACCCAACTCCAAACACCCTGCTCATCTTGCCCAGGATACTTCCCTTCTGCTTTCTGGAATACCACATTCTTTCTGTTTCTGCTGTACCAAAATATGTCCTTCTTTTTAACCTCAATGCCTTTCTTCGTTGTACATATTTATATAGTTGTTCTTCATCAGTTTGTTCTAAGATCCCCCCACCAATCTCACTAAACACCTTTCTTAGTAGTTTGTGTATCCACGTTACTCAAATATTTATGCCAATGATTTACACATATTTATTAAATTCTTTCTTTTTAGTTGAGAACCATTAAATGTTATGTTTTAATAGTTTAATTTTAAAACTTGTACTACTCTGCACCTTTTCACCTACATTACTCATTAAACCATTCTTGTTAAAATCAGTGAAATGCTATATACATAGTCTATTTTTGTCATGTATTATTTATTAACTTTTGTGTCACATGTATATTGCACCCAACTTTAGTGAAACTGTTGGGGTCCAGCCCTGACCTGTCGAAGTGTCCTTGAAGTGGGAAGTGAGGAGCTGAGAAAAATCTAGATAGAAAAAAAATCATAGATGTAAATGAAGGAAAAGATAGAGACACAGGGTAGCTTCAGGAGGGCCCTGGGTCAATACCCAGTCACCTCAAGTTTATTCCTAATGGAATTTTTATACAATAGCAAGGGGAGAGGCAAGAGACTTCCCCCTTTCAAGATTAAAGTACAAAGTGCAAACAATTGTAAATCTTTTTTTTTTTTTTTTTAAACTCTCTAAATACCTGGTAACCATGCCTTATGGCAAAACATCTTATAATTAGGCCTTGAAGAATATGATACCTGGTAACCATTTCTTTAGCCAAAACATCCTATTATGCATCTTTGGAGAGCAACATAAACTCTGACTCTCTGACCTTGAGTCAAAATAGAAACAAACCACAAGTTGGAATCTTTGTGAGCTCGCACATGAAGCCTGGTGGCTTTTAATGCGTATTTTTAGAAATATTTATTTTCATTATTAAGAAATTAACCTTCATTGTCATTTTGTCCAGACACACTAAATATCACAGAAGTATTTCTTTCTCAGAAAAACAAAAATGAAGACAAAAAAATTTAGATCATTTGATATGATAGTTTTAGAGAAGAGATGTGGTACAATTTCTACAATATATGAGCTATTAAGATGGAATATTCTAAGACATGGTTTTATGTTGGTAGAAATGGCTAGAACACCAGGAGAATGATTTCCCCTATTTAAAAGTACAGTGTTATTTATGGTGGGAATAACTTTAAATCCCAATGGAATATTAAAAGTAGTCATTTTATCCTGGGCATTTTCAAACTGAACACATGGTTAAGCTTAGAATTTGTGTCCAATTTGCATTGCACATTTACAGACCTTTTACAAAAGTGTCATTTGCACTGATCCATTAGCCTTCTCCAAATTAGTTCAATTGTTTATAAGGTATTAACTGCATGACAAAGCCTAACATGTTTGTTCTGCTCCACAATCATAGCACATGTTGAAACAACCCACCACAGCTGTACTTAGCAGATTACAGTCCATTATGCAAGTTGTATGGTATCTTCCTTTTATAACCTAATTTCTCCTCATTTGCATGTGACTTTCTGGATCATAAAATTAGAACTTTTTCATGGCCTTTCCCTGACTGAGATGAGAAGAGAGGTTTTCAAATTATGGAGATGCTCAGATGCAACTTGCAAATGGTTTTGTAAAATGTAGTAGTAAAATATTTCATTAACTTTTAATTCAATTTACGACTGTTTTCCTTCCCTTGGGACTGAATGTCTTTAGATCTATTATGTACTTTGAGGAAGCAATATCTTGAATAAAAGTTTATAATGAAACCATGGAGCCAGGAAACGCAAAAACCTGTATTCAAAGGATCTATGAAGAGCCTGAACATTTGCCAAATGAAGAAAACATCTGGCATCTATTTTATTCTCTCATTAATTTTTAAAGCACTTACAGGTTGTCAAAATCATCAAAACCCCTTCTGTATATGTACACACACACACACACACACACACACACACACACACAATTATGTTACAGTGATAAAGAAAATAGATGGGACAGTTTATTCACTATTGAAGTTGCGATAGAAATCTGCATTCATCTGATATTAACAATGAAACCATCAGATCTAAGATCGTTAACTCAGTGTTCTCATGAGGCTGTAGTATTCTATTGATGACATAAGTTAAAACATATATAGATATATAAAGATTTTACACACAATTATGTAGAGATGATCAACAGGTAAAGACATTTGTATATGTACATATGTGTAACTATATACATATATATGTGTGTATGTGTTGAAAATGAAATTGTACAGCAAAAATATTTGAACTTAAGACAATCACATATTTTCAAATAAAACTAACTTAAAAAAACACTAAGAAACCAAATGAGTAATAAAGTAATAAAAAGAAGCACAAGTTTCATTATTGTTTATTATTAAACACATTTTTCCTTGTTAGTGTAACCCAATGAGTATAATCAGTGTTTCCCATATGTCCATAGATGTAGAAGCGGCCACTAAAAAAAAAAAAAAAAAAAAAGGGTGGGTGGGGGATACAATTTCTAAAGAGAACTGATTTTTCTTCCCTGCCCCCAGCAAACATCACCTGCCAAAGCTGCCTTTGCTAATGACAGGCTTCTTGAACTCTGTGCTCCTCCATGGTAGAGTAATGACTGGCTCCATCTTATCCAGCTGCTGCAGAAGCAACCATCGCTACTGTGTGAATGAACAGCCCTGTTACAGGAGACGCCATTATCTTGAAGAAGTCCTCCTTTACCTCTGTTTTTCCCAATCTTTCTGCTCCTTTTTGTAGAATGTTCCCTGAGACTTTCGAGAGAGGGATTGTGATATAGACACCCCAATTATGGCTGAGCATACCACAGTCACTTATTCTCTAGGCTTACACCAGCTCTGTTTCTCTATATTAACTGGTGACTTTCACCAATTGTATGTCTGTATATTGATTGCTGTATACTCACTATACTACTTTCACTAGCTGTGTGTCTGTACATTAACTGCTGTCTGTATACTCTGTCTTTTCACCAGCTCTGCGTTTGTATAGTATGCTTTTTTTTTTTTTTTTTGCCAGAGCTGAGGATTGAACCCAGGGCCTTGTGCTTGCTAGGCAAGCACTCTACAACTGAGCTAAATCCCCAAGCCGCGTTTGTATATTAATTGCTGTCTGTATACTCTGTGTCTGTGTATTAGCTGGTGACTATATAGTCTCTGTATTTGAATCAGTTTTGTGTCTGTATATTAACTGGTGTCTGTATTTTATCTACCATGTAAAGCATAAGGAGGATTCTCCGCTGAGGAGTATGAGTAGCACTGAGCCTTTTGAATGAGGTTTATAACTGCTTTGAGCATCATCTACTCATGCACCATTCATTCTCAGGAAATATATCATTATAGTTCAGCAGTCAGGGATTCTAGTTAATAACTCATTATTTTTTTTTTTATCCTCCTTGGGTTGTCTCCTCATTCTTTTGAAGAACAGATGTTTTATGACTAGATGCAATGCTATTTGTAAAGTTTTATTTTGTTTTTCCTACATTTAATGTTTTCCTAGCAAACAAAGCATTTTGCAAGGCTTTCCAAACTCCAGTTCAATGGGAGCTGTCACCTTATTGGTTTATATAATCAGAGAGAGACCCTGACACTATGAAGCCTTGAGTGTATACACAAGCTCCTAGTATGTAAGTCTCCCCTGTTTTCTGGATTTTTGTTTTTGAATACAGTTTATCTCCATGGTAAAACAAAGAAAACATGTCTAGCTTCCTGTTCATCATCATGTAAAAGTAACAGATATAAAGGTAGATTGTTCTAATTGAAATAAGAATTATTTAAGACTAATAAAATCATATGATTTATAACTTTCAAGACATCTGTACCATTCAATCATCTTATAACTCATGCATGCTATTACTCATGAAGTTCTGTACAGGAAGATACCTTAAAATTCCTTGTCTCCTGCATTATAGATATGTTAAATAAAGTCCATAGGATTTCACTTAATTGAAAAAAGAGATCAGGATTTAAGAAAGATAAGACACCCTGAATTTGCTCAACAGATATTCAGTGAAAAGTGAGAAACATGGAGAAAACTCTGTCCTCATCAGAGTTCACATGAGCCAGGTGACAATTTATAAGGCAGGTTTCTGATGAGGCTTATGGATTGAGAAGACACTTTTCTGACAAGTAGAAAAAAAAAAGCTCTTGTTAAATATCTTTGACATTTAGTGAAGATGTAAAAGAAGTGAACCATTGTTCTAAGCAACTACACTGGATGCATTATATGCTCTGATGAAGTTCAGCACTTAAACCCTATCGCGTTGTTCTCAGCTGATTAGGCAACCATACTTAGCTATTGTCAGAGTGTGTTTCTTTCTTTCTTTCTTTCTTCCTTCCTTCCTTTCTTTGCGCTTTATTTATTTATTTATTTATTTATTTATTTATTTTTATTTGTCATTTTTCTTTATTAAGAAATTTTCTACTCACTTTACATACCACCCACAGATGCCATCTCCTCCTTCCTCCCACTCTTCAGCCCTCCTCCCAAGCCACCACACATCCCCCAAATCAAGGTCTCACATGGGGAGTCAGCAGTACCAGGCACACTGAGCCTAGGCAGGTCCAAGCCCCTTCCCACTGCACCAAGGCTGCACACGGCATCATACCACCAGCACTAGGCTCCCAAAAGCCTGCCCATGCACCAGGGACAGGTCCCAAATCCCCCTGCCTTGGTGCCCCAAACAGTACAAGCCAAACAACCATCTTCCATATCCAGAGGGCCTAGTCCAGTCCCATGGTGGCTCCAGAGCCACTAGTCTACTGTTCATGGGCTTCCACCAGTGTGGCCAGTCATCTCTACATAGGAAGAGGCAGGGTGCTGGGGAGGCTCTCAGGACTCCATAAGGGTGACCCCATCTGGCAATGCTGGCAGTGTTATAAAGGGTGCCTAGACTGGTCTACTCTGGTGACCAGTCTAGTGAATACCCTAACTGTTATCATAGAGCCTGTGTCCAGTGACTGATGAAGGCTAATGCAGAGATCCACGGCTAGGCGCTAGGCTGAGCACTGAGAATCCAATCCAATTGATGAGAGAAAGGAGGGATTCTGCAGGTGGGAGACATCAAGATCAGAGTGTGTTTCTAATCTGAACAAAATCAATGAATCATATTTTGTCATGTTTTCCAAGTACTTTATCTGTTTTATGCCCTAAGATACTCTTATTGCACACTAATTTCTTTTCCATTACCTGAACCATAGTTGCCTATTATTTACCACACCTTTGCTAATTGCGTATTTGGGACCATCTTAACCAATTTTTCTACTAAAGAAGCTTTCCCAAGTCTCAATTTCAACCCTGATTCTTATGTACTACACTTCTAAATATTCTTTCCTCCATCATGAATTCCTCATGCAACCCAAGTCACTGGCCCTTATCAGAATTTACTGCACTTATCCAGGGGGCCATAGTAAGACACCCAGTTCCTTAGGTCTGTCCTTTAGTGGATGCTCATAATGACTCTGTGTACCCCATCTAGGTATTTCAAAATGGGGACTGAAAATTAATACACAAGTCAGAGTTAGCACCTTGATTCCAAACTTCAGGGTCCCGTTGCAAAAAGAAGCACTATGAAAAAGCAGCAGCAGAAAAAAAAAAAAAAAGTCTCACATAAAGATCACCAACCATACAGGAAATCTTCCCCCAAAGAATAACTTAGATGAATGCAATATATTTCCTATATTAACAAACTGAAAAAAAAAACATAATCATCACATTAGATGCTAAAAATAATCCTTTGACAAATCCAACAGCCCTTCATGATAAAAGTCTTGGAGATATCAGGTATGCAAGGGTCCATAACTAAGCATAATAAAAGCAATATACAGCAAGCCAATAGCCATCATTAAATGAAGTGGAAAGAAACTTAAAGCAGTTCCATTAAAGTCATGGACAAGGTCATCACTCTCTCCATATCTATTCAATGTAGTACTTGAAGTTGTATCTATAGCAATAAGACAACTAAAGGAGATTAAGGAGATACAAATTGGAAAGGAAGAAGCCAAAGCACCACTATTTGCAGATGATACACAGTATGATAAGTGACCCAAAAGTTCTACTGAGGAACTCCTGCAGCTGATAAACCCTTTTAGTCAAGTTGCTGGATACAAGATTAACAAAAACAAAAAACAAAACAAAAAAAAAAGGTAGCTCTCCTATATACAAACGATAAATGGGGTGAGAAAGAAATCAGGGAATCAACACCCTTCACAATAGCCTCAAATAACAAAAAATTTCTAGGTGTAACTTACTCAAACGTGTGAAAGACCTCTATCACAAGAACTTCAAGTCTTTGAAGAAAGAAACTGGAAAAGATATCAGGAGAGGGAAAGATCTATGCTCATGGGTCAGTAGAATTAACATAGAAAAATGGCCATATTGCCAAAAAAAATTTACAGTGTCCACTCAATCCCCATCAAAATTCCAACAGAATTCTTTTCAGATCTTGAAAGAACAATACTCAAATTAATATGAAAAACAAAAAACCAGAAGAACTAAAACAATCCTATAAAAATAGAAAAAAATTCTAGAGGCATTACTATCTCTGGTTTCAAGCTATACTAGAGAGCTATAGGTATTAAAACTGCATGAAATTGTCATATAAATGTACAGGCTCATCAATGGTAAAGAAAGCATCTTTAATAAATGGTGCCAGTCTAACTAGATGTTAACATGTAGAAGAATGCAAACAGATTCATATCTATCACCCTGCACAAAACTCAAGTCCAGGTAGACCAAAGACCTCAATGTAAAATCAGATACACTGAACCTGAACCTGGTAGAGTAGAAAGTGAGTGATAGCTTTGTATGAATTGACACAGGAAAAGAACACCAGTAGCATAGGCACAAAGATCAACAAAGCATAAATGGGACCTCAAGGAACTGAAAAGCTTCTATAAGGCAAAGGAGGCTGTCAATAGGACAAGACAACAACCCACAGAGTGGAAAATATCTTCACCAACTCCATTTTTGACAGAGGGCTAATTTCCAAAATGTATAAAGAACTCAAAAAACTAGACAACAATAATCAAATAGTCCCAAATTACCACCAAAGGCCACACAGATGCCTGATGTCTAGGAGACAAGCTGTAGCCATGTTGGTGTCTGAGGGCCATGGTGCCACCAGGGCCATGACTATATGAGTAGCCTGAGCTGCCTTCTGGGCTCATTGTATCATCTGTGGCTGGGCTGCTGCTGAGGGTCATGACTGGTACCATGGCCCTACAGCAACCATGGTTGGAGATGATATCCACGCCACCTGAGGACTATGCAGATTCCTGTAGTCTGGGCGGCCAGTGGAAGCCATTTTGGTATCTGATTGCCATGCTATAGCTGGAGCCACACAGATATGAGTGTCCTGCATTAATGCAAGTTACCATGGTGATGTTCAGGCTGGAATGTAGCTGAGAACCACAATTGAGTCCATGGTCCTACTGAATTTGGGGTCTGTATTAACATCAATGGCCCATATTATAGGCTGGCCCTGACTTTCACTGGCCATAGGATAACTGCCCCTGCCTCTCACTGGACATTCCAGCAGGAGAGCTGGCCTTGTCTCTCATTGGATATCTGCCATACCCTCACCCCAGCACTTTGAAGAGTTGATTCCACCCCTCACCACAGGCATGGAGAGCTAGCCCCAGTGGCATGGGTGTAGAAAATCTGGATACATTTTGCCAGAAGGGGGAAGTCCCAGTGGCCCAGATTCACCAGCTCAGCTACCACCTAGGCCTACATACTGGGCTTTGGGTTGGTCCACCCTAACATCTACTCCAGGCATGACCTGCTGGAGCATGTGAAGAAAAGGATCTGCTGATATATAGCCACGGGATCTCCATGACTAAGGAAAAAAGCAGGATGTACTAGAGGAGATTCAGTGAGGGTCCAATGACGATGGTGTGCCAGAGTCCAGAGGCCTTGAGCCACACCAATGTTTCATTGCAATGAGCCTTTGAGAGTGGGGCTGAATAGACAAAAGCATGAGACACCCAGAGCTCCCAATGCCACTAGGATGAATGACAAGGTGTTGGAGAGGCAGGAAAGATAGAGGAGTGAGGCAGATTTTTTTTTTAATTAATTTATTTTCTAGAGTTTTCTTTTTTAGGGGGGATACTGCAGGGTGATGGACAGATATGGAGTACTGGGGTGTGAGTGAAACTGGGGTATATGGTATGAAATTTCCTAAGAATTATGCCATTTAAAAAAGGGAAAAAATAACCTGCAAGTATGTTTAAATAAACATTGCCACACATTTTTTTTCAACAACAACAACAACAATAGGGGGTTCAGATCTAAACAGAATATTCTCAACAGAATAATCTCAAATGACTGGTAAATGTTTAAAGAAATGTTCGACATCTTTAGCCATCAGGGAAATGCAAATCAAAACAATTCTGAGAATTCATCTTAAACATTTCAGAATAAATAAGATCAAAACTACAAGTGACAAACTCATGTTTGTGATGATGGGGACAAAGAGAACACTCCTCCATTGCTGTAGGAGTGCAAACTTTATAGTCACTTTGGAAACTAATATCGTGGTCTCTCAGAAAATAGGGAATTCATGTACCTTAAGATACAGCTATACCATTCCTTGGCACATACCCAAAGAACATTCCATCATACCAGAAGGATCTTTGCTCAGTTATGTTCATAACAGCTTTATCCATAAGAGCCAGAAACTGGAAACAACCTAGATGTCCTTCAACCAAAGAACTGATGATGAAATTATCGTTCATTTACACAATTGAGTATCACTCAGCTGGTAAAGAAAATGGATGGAACTAGAAAAAAAAAATTATTCCGAGAGAGGAAACCACGACTTAGAAAGACAAATATGGTGTGTGTCCACTTATAAATGGATATTAGCTGTAAAGTAAAGGATAATCCACAGACACAGAGAAACTAAATAATAAGGAGATTTCAAGCAGTGATGCATGAATGTCCTAGGAAGGGGAAATAGAATAGACATCAAGGGGTAAGGTTGGGTGTTAGAGGGTGTAGATAGGAATTGGAGGAATCGTGAGGGGAAGTTGGAGGAGAGGATACTAGGAGAGACAACTGGAATAAGGGTGCCACTTAGGGATGAGCTGGAAACCTAGTGCAATGGAATCTCTGGGAAATCTATGAGGGTGACTCTAGCTAAGACTTCTAGCAGTGGGGGATATGGGAATGTGAACTGGCCATTTCCTGTAGTCAGAAAAGACTTCCAGTGGAGGAATTGAGACACCAACCCAGCCACAAACTCTTTGACCTACAATTTGTCCTTTCTGCAAGATGTGCTAAGGTAAAGGTGATTTAGAAATTTTGGGAGTGGCCAATCAATGTCTGGTCCAGCTAGAGACCCATAACATGAGAGGGAGCCCACCCCTGACACTGTCTGGAGGGTTAGGACCCAGAGGCAAGATAGCTCAGAAACCTAGGGCAGGACCAGAAACAACTGACAAAAAAAAAAGTCAAAGAAATGATTCCTAATGATACTCTGTTATACTCACAGACTGGGGCCTAGCCCAATTGTCATGATAGAAGCTTCATCTAGCAACAGAAGGAAATGTGTACAGGAACCAGCAGCCAAACACCAGGTGGAGCTCAAGAAATGCTAAAGAAGAGGGGGAAGGGGAATATTAAGACACACGGAGGGTGTGTCAAAGACTACAGGAAAGCCACTGAATCAACTACATGGGCTCATAGGCATCCACAAAGACTGAACTGACAACCAGGAGGAACCTGCATGGAACTGAACTAGTCGCTCTGCATATATGTGACAGTTGTGTAGCTTGGTCTTCTTGTGTGCCTAGTCTTACTTCAAGTTGATATACCATGGCTGATTGGTATCTATGGAAGGCTTGCCCTTTTCTGGAAAGAAATAGAGGAGAAATAGATGCGTAGAGGACAGAGGGGTGTGGTGGGTATTGTGTTCCTGAAATATTGTGTGTTCCCCGAAATAAACATATCTGGGGTCAGAGAACAGACAGCCACTAGAACAGAGCCAGAAATGGTGGCTAGAAAATGGGAAGAGTAAGCCATAGCAGAAGTTGGTCGGTGGTGGTACACACCTTTAATCCCAGCACTTGGGAGGCAGAGCTAGCCAGATCTCTGAGTTCAAGGTCACTTTAGAAACAGCTAAGCATGGTGACCCATGCCTTTAATCCCAGGGAGTGGGGGCAGAAAGAAAAAGGTATATAAGGCGTGAGGACCAGGAACTAAAGAGGAAAAAGCATGTAGTTAAGCATCTGGTTGGTTAAGCGTTCAGGCTTTGGAGCAACACAGTTCAGCTGAGATTCATGTGGAGGACTCAGAAGCTGCAGTCTGAAGAAACAAGACCAGCTGAGGAACTGGTGAGGTGAGGTAGCTGTGGCTTGTTCTGCTTCTCTGATCTTCCAGCGTTCACCCCAATAACTGGCCTCAGGTTTGGTTTCATTAATAAGAACTTTTAAGATTCCTACTACAGAGGGGAGGTGGGGAGGAGAGGAGGGAGGAGAAACTGTGGTCTGGGTGTCACAATAATAATAAAAATAATAAATAAAATAAGTAGCTGAGATAAAACTAAAGACGCAAAGTTCAAAGAAAAATTATGAACATGTCCAAAGAATTCACAGAATTCAAAAACAACATGGATAGATAACTGAAAAAAACTAAATTAAGAGACAAGAATAAATTCTTGATTAAAGTAAAACAAATAAATAAAAATAATGGATAAAGTGTATACAACAACTCAGGAAAAAAATTTGATTCAATAAAGACATGGATAATGAAGATAAAATGAACTAAAATTAAGCTGGAAGTTAAAAACTTAATACATACATTTACAAAACAATAAACAAACAAAACAAAAAAATCTCTTTGTCAAAAGCTTTACCAACAGAATTGACCATGTTGAAGACAGAATAACTGAATTTGAAGACCAGGCAGAGGAATTTAATGAATCAACCAGAGAAACTGAACAATTAAAAACAAAGAAAAGGAAAACAAACAAACAGGTCGTGTATGGGATGTCCAATAAATCAGATTCATCATGAGAAGAACAAATAATAAATTGTGGGCAGAGAAGAATTGAATTCAGATCAAAGAAAATAAAGAACATGTTTTCAATAAAATCATAGAAGAAAATGTCCAAGCTCTAGGGAAAGTGGTTTATATTTATGTACAAGATACATACAGAACAAAAACCAGGACCAAAAAATAAATTTCATGAACTATATTATTTTTAAAATATTAAATTTTCAGGAGAAAGAAAGAACATTGAAGGAAGACAGGGAGAGAGCTCAAGGCACATATAAAGGAAGACCTGTCAAAATTAAATTGATTTCTAAGTGGAAATTATAAAAGCTGGAAGAGGTTGTTAAAAAAAATGATGAATTATCTGAAGAACACAGATGCTAAGCCAGATTATTTTACCAAGCAAATCTATCCATCACAATTGATTGGGAAAGATATATTTTCCATGATAACAGACTAAATATATTTATGATGAACAACCAGTCCAACAAAGAACACTGGAAGATATGTTAGAATTAACAGAAGAATTATATCAAGTGGATATAGATTTTTTTTTTTTTTTGAGACAGGGTTTCTCTGTGTAGCTTTACACCTTTTCATGGAACTCACTTGGTAGCCCAGGCTGGCCTCAAACTCACAAAGATCCACCTGGCTTAGATTTATAAAAATTGCTAGGATATCAACTCTGTAAAATTGTAGTAAAAAAGCAGACACCATAAAATTAACAAAATGTAGCAACAAATTCAAATCTTTGAATAATAATTCTATTAGTAATCTCAGTTTCCCCAAACAAGAGTCATGCTTTCTAGTTATATCAGAAAAGAGAATACATCTTTTTACTGTCTACAAACTATACCCTGCATTAGAATGAAAGAATGGAAACAAGAATACTAAACAAATGTGACCACAAAAAAACAAGCAGTAATCATTATTCTAATATCTGACACAATACACTCTGGGTCATTTCAATGTGAATAATGTCACTATCTACCAAGAGGATAACAATTATCAGCACACATTGACAAAACTAGAGTATCAACTATCAGCACATTTAAAAAAAAATAGTAGATAGAATATGGATTAACCGAAAAAATATTAGATAGTTTTCATACTCCACCTTTGCCATAGACAGTAAATCCAGAAAATGAGCAAAGAAAGATGAAAGATTTGACTTAAATAATACTGTGTCATAGACTAAACAGAGATCTACAGGATATTTGACCCTAACACTGTAAAATATACATTGTTCTCATTAGCCCATAGCACTTTCTATACAACAGGCCATAATTAAGGACTCAAAACAAAGCTCACCAAAAGTAGAGACATTTATATAACTCTAAGTACTCTATATGAGGTCCATGGCAAAGAGCTTGGAATCATCACCAATAATAACACCAGAAATACACAAATGGAGATTAAACAAGGCAGATTGAATAATGACAGAGCCATTGAAAAAAATAAATGAAATTAAAAGAAATTGTTGTAACATAAATCTTAAATGGTCTTATTAATAAAAAATAATCCAAAGCCAGATATTAGGATAAATTCTGAAACATCAGAGAGACAGAACAAGCCACATCTAACCTCTCCTCACCAACTTCTCAGCTGATCTTGTTTCTTCAAACTGGAAACCTCTAAGTATTCATCTGAATGGATCTCAGCTAAATTGCTGCTAAAATCCTAAAAGCTTAAAAACCTCTAGTTCCTGGTCCTCATGCCTTACATACATTTCTGCTTCTTGCCATCACTTGCAGGGATTAAAGGTGTGTGTCACCATGCTTGGCTGTTTCCAGTGTGGCATTGAACTCACAGAGATCGGGATGGATCTCTGCCTCCTCCAGAGTGTAGATGTAAAGGTCTTGTTAAATAAGAAACACAGAGCCAAATGCAGAGTTAAAAGCCCAAGGGGTCAGAGCAGTAGCTGATAGTTAAGACTTAAACAGCTTTCTTTCTTTTTTGTATTGCACTTTTTTTATTTATTATATTTGTGTTTTAATTTTACATCAGCCATGGGTTCCCCTGTCCTCCTCCTCCCGCACCCACCTCCACCTTCCCTCATCCCCTCCCCTCCATTCCCAACTCCTCCAGGGCCAAGACTCCCCTGGGGATTCATTTAAACCTGGTGGATTCAGTTCAGGCAGGTCCAGTCCCCTCTAGAGGCCAGGCAGGGGTGGCACACGCCATTAATCCAATTACTTGGGAGGAAGAAATGGGAAGTGATATGGCTAGGGGAGAAGAGAGGAAGTCATAAGGTGGGGTGGCGACAGGAGCTCCGCCCTTTCAGGCTGAGGATTTGATAGACGTATCTCTAGTGGCTGACTCTTTTACTGAGCTTTCAGCATTTACCCTGATATCTGGATCCATGTTTTTATTATTAATACAATTAGGATTCATGCTACTAATATATAAAAAATAAATCTCCTAACTAAATGCATGCCAAATCCAGGTAGATTCACAGCATCATTTTTTTCAGAACTTTAGGAAGAAACACAATGAATATTTTCCAAATTATGCCAAAAAATAGAAATAGAAATAGAAGCAACATATTCAAACTTCTTTTAAACCAGTATTACTCTAATAAGATAGCCAGGTAATGATGAAACAACAATAAAAAAGAGAGATGGGAGGGACTACATACAATATCCCTAATGCAAATAAAACACAATTCTGAAAAATTAATTGTAAAAATATAAGCACTCATGAGTAAGATGACTCACTCTGATCCAGTTTGCTTTATTCCTGAGATGCATGAATGGTTGAGCTGTATAAAATGACAAATCATATAAATAGACTTAAAAATGAAAATCACATGATTATCTAAGTAGATGCAGAAAAAGCCTTTGAAAAAAAATATAACATTTCTTTATGGAATGTGTCATAAAGAGAATTTCCTTGGAAGGAATATATCATACCATAAGAAAGGCAATACATCCCAAATCCATAGCCAACATCTTCCTAAAAGGAGAAATCTCAAAGTAAGATCACTGAAGTCAAACACAGAACAAAGGTGTCCTTAATTTCTGCCCTTTATCAATAGAACATTAAGATAAGAGAAGGCAGAAAAGGAAACAGGTAAAGAAATGGGGGAGGGGATGAAGAAGAAGAAAGACAAGGAGGAAGAGGAGGAGAATTCAATATATCTTTGTTTTCAAGTGAAATGGTACTAGCTATAAGATATTTCAAAACTGGGAGTCAAGAACATCACAAAATAACCCACAGAATCAACAAACCCCCTGGGCTCATAAGGACTCAGACTCTGAACCAAAAGCCAGGGAGCCTGCATGGGACTGACTTATGATCTCTGCATATATGTTACAGTTGTGTAGCTTGTGTGGGCTCCTAACAGTGGGAGCAGGGACTGGCTCTGATTGGGACCCTATTCCTCATACTGGGTCACCTTGACCACCCTTAATAGAAGGGGGGGGGGGTGCTTAGTGTCAGTGCAACTTGATATGCCATGTTTTGTTGATACCCTTGGGAGGCCTGCCCTTTTCTGAAGAGAAACAGGAAGACTAGATGGACAGGCATGGGGGTGGGGATTTGGGGTGGGGACTGGGAGTAGAAACAGAGAGGAAACTGCAGTTGGGTTTTAAAAATAAATAAATAAACTAAAAAGAAAAGAAAACCCTCTGGAACTAATGCACATTTTCAGAAAAGGGTCAAAATATAAAACCAACATACAAAAAGAAGCATCTTTGATGAGGAGTGAGAGCTGCCTTATCTGTGAATACTAGGATAAGGATTTAGAATGCAGTGGAAATCATATTACCCTGAAGGTGCATCTACAACACAAGCCCTTTGTCTGAGGCTCAGCATATACAGAAGGCGGCGAAGAAAGATTAAGACCAGGATGCCTGCTGACAGTCCTATGGAAGATCACAAATGTCCCATTGACCTCACTACCTAACCTCCAGAAACTTGGCCTATCCCTAACACTAGACAATGCCTAGTGGTGTTTTAATTTCCTGCTGCACTGATTCTTTGTATACCCTTTTTGTTTTAACTTCAAGAGAGGCTAACCAGCCATGGGGATGAATACCCTGATGCTTGCTCACAGAGGCCTAGGCAGGAGGATCACACTGTTCTTCTCATCTGGAAGTTGCAGTTTGTGTCCTGCATTCTCCTTTTCTTCTTGTACATGCTCAGAACCCATGGGAAAGAAGACAATGGAGGACAGTGGAATTTTAATTGGTTTCTCCATTCTTAAAAATCTCACAAGAATTACTGGGAGAGAAACACTTCGTGAGAATGAGTACATCCAGTGTCTCTGAGTGGTGAGGAAGTGCAGCATGATCACATTCCTACTTTGGTAGAAACTTAAAATAAATCTTTATACTGGGAAAAATAGATTTTTGAATTTTCTCTTTTTCCCCCATTTCCAACCCTAAGAAGTTAGGATTCTTTGCCTGTATTCTGAGAAGATAAGAAGAATAAAATTGTATAAAGTATTTACTAAATTTCATATTTATTTTTTTTAAAAATTAATGCTTAGTGCATTTCCCATGGCAACTAAGCACTCAAAAAAGTAGGAACTTGAATTATCAGCTTGCAACAAACAGTAAGATACATGTTTTCTGTTTGTATTTAAAAATGTTTTAATAAAAATTACTGAATTTCTCTGCTTGTCGTTATGTTACTGAGAAATTGAGGACAGTTTAATATAAGACTGCAAAATTTAAGCAATTACAATTTCCACATCTGTCTGCCACTGGATGGGCTTTTACTCATTTTCTTTATAAAGTAAGAGTGATAACCAGAAAACAAGCGTCCTCAGCAAATTCGCTTTCGGACCTTCAAGTGCATCTTCAGACATTACTGAGTGCTCTGGATGGGGGCATAGGATCAGATGTTTGACAGGTGTTACCTTTCCCAAGGTGAATTGCTTGCATTAAAACAAACTCTGAATGACATTTTAACCTTAAAACATGACATTTTGGAGGTCAGAATTGTAATTCTCTTTTTAAAAGTAATATTAGAAGGTGACTCTTGCCAGGTAATAAACACCGGCCATCTAAAGTATAGAAAATAGAAATGAAACTCTTTTTCCTGCCAAATATTCAATCCATATTTTTCTCTGTTTTATGATCAAATCCTCTATGTAAGAATATTTTGTAGGTATATTATTTTTGAAGAGAAAAACAAACTAGTAAACTAGGTTAAGGAAATAACACACAAATACAGCATTAGAAAGAATTAAAGAAAGAGTTTTGATCACTTATTAAGCATGAAATTTCCATACCCAATAGTCATTCATTTTATATCGTACATGACTGTTAAAGATTTATATGTAGTGAAACTGTGCCTCAGCCTAAAAATTGATAACTTTTATACAAAACCATTATCTTCATTCCCTGTTTGCAAACACAAAACAAAAACTTTATTTTTATGCCTTTTGTGTGTGTGTGTGTGTGTGTGTGTGTGTGTGTGTGTGTGTGTGTGTTGTATAGGTGTACCTATACTGCCAGACCCAGGTTTTGTAAATTTTATGGTGGGGAGAAAGAATGAAAAACTCAACTTCAGAAACAAGGGTCTTTCTTCAGAAAAACTAGTAGCAGCTGTGAACATTTGGGTGTTCTCAACCATCACCTAACTCTGGAAGTACATCCACTAGTAAAATTTAACACCTTTGGCTCTAGCAACACGGATGTCTAAATTATGGCACTTGGCACCTAGTCTTCATGGTGTGATGGAAATTAGAGCCTTGCTCATAACTATGTGGATTAAAATATTCCACAACCTGAATGCAAACGTGCATGTGTAGTTGTTTGGTTTTTACACTTTTACTCTTTGTTCTTTTTTTTTTTTTTTTTTTTTGAGGAGAAGAGCTCTACCCAGCTTCCAAATAATAACGCAGGCTTTTTCTTTCTTTTCCTTGTTTCTGGCCATCATTTCTTAACTAATTATCCCGTCTATCATTTTCCTGCAGGTTTTTCCTTTTTCTTACTTCTATTTATCTTACTTTCGCTCTTCCTTTGTGGCTGGCTGTGTAGTTCTGTGGCTGGACCCTAGCATCTTCCTCTCCTTGTTCTCTTGCTCCTTGATCATTTTCTCCCCAGACTTCTCTCACTATTTACTCTCTCTGCCTAACAGCCCCTTCTATCCTTTCTATAAAGAGATATCGGCCATTAAGCTCTTTATTAGACCAATCAGGTGTTTTAGACAGGCAAAGCATCACAGTTTCACAGAGTTAAACAAAGTGCAACATTAAAGAATGCAACACATCTTTGCATCGTCAAAACTAATGTTTCACAGCATAAACTGTAACACATCTTAAAATACTATTTATTCCACATCATACATGAGGTTTAAACTCAAGATTTCATGAAGATTCATTATAGCTTCACCACATGGAATGCTGGGTTTTTTACTGATTACCTTTCTAAAATAGAGCTAATAGGTACATTTAAGATCTAAATTTGCTGGGTAGAATATACATCGAGGATTTTTATGGCAGAAAAGCATAGCAGGAAGCATGATTGCAATAGTAGACATCAGGGCTGGTGCAGGAAGCTAAGAGAACACATCTTTTACTGTGTATGAAACATCAAGAGCAAAATAGATGAATGTGATGATATAAAATTTCCAAGTCTATTGTCAGTGACATAATTTTGCAAGCATGGCCACACTCTCAAACATCTCCAAATAGCATTACCAACTGGCAACTAAATGTTCAAATATCCACACCTAGGGACATTTCCCATTCAGTATAACCACATTGCCACTTACCTGATAATTTGCACCTCAGCTCTGCACATTTTGTACCCCAGTGGTTGATCATGATGACCAGGGAAGACACTCAATAAGCAGGTGTTACCAATAGTGAACATCAAAAATGACATTGCATTCAAATGCAATGATTGCTTGTTGACCTTGATTACAGGGTGTAATATGAAATTGGCTGCAGTTATCCATTTTGGATTCAAATTTATGTATATTGATTTGTACTTGGTGAATAAAGAAAAAACACAATGATAAAGAAGAAAGAAATTCTTCTTTTTGTTTCCTAAACTGACATTTATTTCAATAATTGAGCATCTGAGTACATAGACTTTTATCTTGTTTGTAGGAAAAACTTTATTTCATTAGAGAATTCTTGGTGACTGAAGAGATCCTCTTAACCACTGTTCAAAGCCCTGGGTGCTCTTCCAGAGGACCACAGTTTAATTCCTAGCACCTACACTGGGTTCTTAGGCCCTTGTCTAGATTTCCTGAGTAGCAAGTATGCACAAACAAGCATGAAGATAACACACCCACACACATAAAAATTAGACTTTTTTACTTAAACTTTGAAATATATTTATAATACATTAAGTGGTTTCATTTTTTCCAACATATCATTTTTATTGATTATTTGGAAGTTTCACAAAATGCACCCAGATCACATTCACTTCCCAGTTATACCAGGTACACCCTCTCCATCCTGGTGACTTCCCTCAAATAAAAGTAGAAGAAAAGAAAAAAGAAAAACAACAACAACAACATGTCCAATTTGTGATGCGCATATAGTCACTGAAGCATGGTCAATCTCCCAATGGCCAGCCCCTTAAAGAAACTGAGTCCTTCCCCACCCCTAGCCCTGCCAGGAGTGATTAACTATGAAGAGCTATACTTCAACATCCCCACTGCAAATTTTAAGAGTTCTCTTCAATGGTTTCCTGTCTAGGCCAGGTAGATATCCATGGTGGCGTTATCTCCAGAAACTATGTGGAAGTGATTTCATTTCTGTTCTCTTTTTTTGTTGTTTTCTTCAAAGTGTAGTCTTTTCTCACATAACATATCCTGATTACAGTTTTCGCTCCCTCCCCTTTTGATCAGTCTTAGCACTCTCAATGTTCTCACTCTTTCTCTAAGACTCTCTTCCTTCAGCCCATCGGCTGACCTCCATTGCTGAACTTGCCTGCTTTCTTGGACTCAATAAGCATGACATTTCCTTTTCATTTTTTTTTTTTTTGCCAGCTTCATCCTTCTAGAGACTGCCTTTATTAACAACTTATCTTCCCTGTTATTTCCTCACCAATTTTAATAAAATAGTCGTGTGTCTCCTTGCTTACTCTGTTTTTACATTTATTAATCAAGATTAGGAAGCTACAAAAGGGAACCCTGATTTTTCTGTAATAATCAGACATACAAGACCCAAAGGAAAGGAAGACTGTATGTCCCTCACGCAGATCCCTTTAACAGGTGGATACCTGCTGCTGTGATGATGACAGCCCTCGCCAACCAGTAGGAGCTCTCAAGTTGAAAACCTTGAGCTATTCTGAGGCTTCCGTTTGGCTCTCTCTGCTGTTGATGCAACCTCATCAGCTGTCATCTGCCTGTCCCTCTGGTCCCCATGTGCATCTGCGGTCCAATAGCCACCTGTTCTTTTGCCTGCTCGTTGTCCTGTTCAACTGGCCTCACCTTAGCAGCTTCACTCTCAGAATCATGGCTTGTAATAATGCTTCTTCCAGTCCCTTCCCTAAAGTTGATTTTGAGTTCCCCACCTTATCAAGTCATACTATTTGCATTTCTCTTTACTTACTTTTGAAACCTCTTGAAATTCCTCTTTCTCCCATGTAGTTAAGTGACCTACAATCTGTGAAATTATCATTAGTAATTGAGTTTGGATTCAACAAACCTGGGCTTTCTTCAACCAGAGTTATCAAAGAAAGTAGATAGACTTGGAAAATATCACCATGGAAACCAGCACACACTGTAAATGTATTATTACTAAATTATGACACTATGGAAAGATAGCCATGTGTGCACCTAATTTCTGTTGTTCATGGATGTGCCACTTTAAGATATATTTTTAGGAGAAAAGGTAGCTACAGAGAGATCTATCCATCTGTCCCCTGTGTCTCAGGTCTAACAGATTTGGAGGGATATGTAAACCTCTATCCCTCCTTATCTTGGCCATGCAAGGAAGTGTATCTTCTGTCTACCCCAAATTGCTTTTGAGTTATAGTTTGGTTCCCTATGCTAGTATGGGTACATTATTTGCTTCTTATTGCTGACATAGTTTACAGACATGCAACATCATTAACCTCTAAATTTTCTACTTGTTCTGCCCAATTTTAATTTAAACTGATGACAGTGAAGTAAAAATTGTATTTCTCAATCTCCCTGGTCATCTTTCATGCATTCAGCTGCCACAGGTCCAGTCAACACTGACTTGGTTAGTTCAGCACGGAATGCTTTCATCACCTCAGAATATTTAGCCAGATTAGCTAGCAAATTAACTAGTAGCTATGATTATCACACAACACTGAGATGAGAAAATCATCAAGGAACAAAGTTTTACTTTTTCTAATGCTGGCATTCTTTTCCTATAAAAATATAAATTCAGTATTGAGAAGATGAAAGAGACACAGTTCTCTTAATAAATAAGTATTTTGAATAGTAAAGTTTTCTTCTTTAGTATATGATTGGAAATAGCTCTATCAGCTTGGATTCTCATCATATTTTATAATTGTAGAATAGAAAAGTAAAAGCTACTTATCAACCCCCAATACTTGATACTTCAAAATAATCTATTTATCATGATCTAATATCAAAAGAAGTAAAAGAAAACAATTCATAAAATACTCATATTGATTTCTCCAGTTGAATGTCTATGCACTTGATATTCATTTTATTTTATTCTGAATCCCACAAAAAGTATGACAGTTATTCAGATATGTCTCATACACTTTGTGCAAAGGTTATAGGACACACCATATAACAAAGACAAAACTGGAGCTGAGAAGAAATACTTTCTTCTGTGTTTTCTGTTCATTATGAAATATTTTATACTAAAATATAAAGCAGTACATTAATATCAAAACGTTACCAATTCCACATATGACTGTGATATCAACAGATTATATTTAATTATTTAAGTATTAAGAATAAAATATTATTATAAAATAATATATGCAGTGGAATAATCCACTTGTCACTGTGATTAATTTAATAGATAAGCTGACTGGTCAACAGCTGAACAGAACAAGGTTAGGCAGGAGGGCCAAACTGAGAATCTTGGGAAGGAGAAAGGGGGAGCTAAGAGTTGCAAGCAGATGCAGGGAGAAGCAAGTTAGGCACGCCATGCTGAGAAAAGTTACCGAGCCATGTGGCAAAGCATCGATAAGATACTGGTTAATTTAAATGCAAGGGTTAGCTAGTAATAAGTCTGAGATATTGGCTGAATATTTATAATTAATATTAAGCCTCTGTGTTCACTATTTGAGAACTGGTGGGCTGGAGAGAACTTTACCTACAAATGACATCCCACATTGGGCACTAGGTGAAGCCTTATCTAATTACTCTTTATTAATAAAAAATCAGAAGTCAGATATCAAGGTAAAAACATGAAAGATTAGAGCATCAGGGAAACAGTGATTTCCTCATTTATGCAGTTCATCTAAAAATGTAAGATATAGTTAAAAATACGGATTAACAGGTATCTATAACAGTCAAACATATAGTCATGTTAGGTATGTTTTTAAGGTCATAAAAGTATATTTAGATAGATATATGGTCTTCAAACACTTCAAAGACCTACAGAATATGGCATTTAATGTTTAATAACCTAACACTTTTCATGACAGTGAGACACATCTGCTCCTGGCAGCACCAATTTACTTCAGTGAAGATAATGGCCATTGAAGAAACTCCATATAGAGTTTGTATTTGTTATGGCAAAAGGTTGCAATGTGGGCAAAGAAACTTCCTTGCCTCTATTGCTGACAGATATTGTTCAAATTGTACCAGCAGGAGGCAAGAAAGGTAACTGCCAAACTTTGCCAAGACAAGGTAGGACAGGCTTTCAAAATCCCATGCTTTATAGGAAGGTCTGTCAGATATGGTAGGCTTGTAGGCCAGGTTGCATGCTTTAATATTACAGAAGAACTTTGGGTGACTCTCCAGGCAGCCTGATGTCCCTGTCATTATGTAATATTTCATCCTTCAGGGGTCTTTGGTGCAGTTAAAAATTAAATAGTTAAACTTATACTTTTCCTTAGTTATGATAGAAAGAAAATTAAGTACAAAAATGTGGACTCATAAAGACATGATAGATAAGGGAGCATTTTCTCTGATTTTGCCAAGTGCAAATAGATTGGATATTATGACTGTGATTCTTACTTGATAATTTTTTTATATCATTTTACTATGTTAAAGCTAAAACCTTCCTTTTAATTAGATAAAACATGAAAAATGCTGTGGAATAATCCCTTTGTTCACTGTAAAGATGTGTCACTATGATTAGTTTAATAAACAAGCTGACTGTCCAATAGCTGAACAGAATAATGTTAGTTGGGAGAGCCAAACTGAGAATCCTGGGAAAGAGAAGAGCAGAGTCAGGAGTTGCAAGCAGACACAAGGTAAAGCAAGATGGGCATGCCATGCTGAGAAAAGTTACCAAGCAATGTGACAAAACATAGATAAGAAATATGAGTTAATTTAAATGTAAGAGTTAGCTAGTAACATGCCTGAGCTATTGGCAAATCATTTATAATTAATATTAAGCCTCTGTATCTCTTATTTGGGAACTGTTGGGTGGGACAGTAATTTCTGCCTCCAAATATGTTTATGTATTTTGTGTGCTTTATCAGACTTTTTTATATTAGTTGCTTTTACTTGTTGAGTAGTTCTACTTTATGGAAACACTGAGTGTGAATTTCAAATATGCATTATGATAATTAGCCAATATTATTATGTTGTTAACACTTGAACTTCAGGATACCCATTGAGACACCCTCTGTAAATTGTGCATTTTGTAGACATTGACAAATACTGAGTGACATACTTACCATATGTTTTGTAGCATCACCAGCCCAAAATGCTACTGGCCATAGACAAACTGCTCCATCTTCTTATTTAAATTAACCACAACACTGACTTTTTTTTTCTCTCTATCTCTGCTTTTTTTTTTCTTTTGAGAATGTTCTCTAATTGATATTATTTACTATGCAGTTTTTCAGTGTGATTGCTCTCATCAATAATTATTTCAATAGGTATTTGAGGTTCCTCATATCATCACATGGTTGTCTAACACATGCTCTTAAATACTCATCTGATTATTTTTTCTAGAATGAAAGTAAAAATACATTTTTTTTTTAATTCTTGGAAAATTTCCTACTTGTGTCTTCATCATAGCTATTCACACACCCCCAAGACATCTTCTTCCCACCCTCATGTTCACTTTTCTTTCTCCTTTTTTTTTCTAACTCAGTGAATCCAATCAGGACTGCCCATATGTGGACAAGTGTGTAGTCATCCAGCACCAATCGTTCCCTGTTTTGTCTTTTGTTAATCAGTAGCTGTCAGTGTAAATTTCATTTCCACTATAGAAACAACAAAACTCAGTTTTGTTCCCTTTGCCTTCTCACCCCCACAGCCCAAGACATAATTGTTTTCTATTAGAAGAATCAATAAAATTTTCTTCTAGTGGGTTGTGTCTTTTCAGGGGCAAATGACAATGAATATATATTTACCTCAGGTAGATGGGGTGTAAACGCACAACAAGGAAGTGATTTTGCTGAAGCCTAGTTTGGCGACTCATTGATTTCCTCTGGGTTACTTACAGAAGCATGGGTAAATGGTGACTTATGGGAGCATGTATAACTTGAGAGAGGTGCATTTTAGAAAAGCCACATGTATCATAACTAAGCAAAATAGCTTTCCAGGAGCTTCCCCTCCAACAGGCTGGCAAATACCCCAGAGTGTCTCATCAACAGCATTTACTTCTGCTTTTAAAGCCTTGCCCTCATGAATCTAGTAGACTGTTGAGGCTCCTGGCGTCCTTGAGTTCTTCTGGGTTTCGGAATTTTATGATATACATTTTGCCTCCAGAAGGGGAAGTTTCACTTTAGAGGAAACAGCTGTGTAACACTCTCTTCTAAATTATAGGTTATGATGTTTACTAGTATGCTACTAAAAACATAGAATATTAAATTGTTCCTTTATGGGTAAATGTGATTGGTATACTGGTTAACCTATATGGAATCCATTTTCTCTCCAATATCCTGCTGTGATTGTTTTTAAGTCATCACTCCTGATCACGGTCTATGGCCCATACTTCTGATATAGATGCATCACATCTTCCTAACTCTGCCACTCACAGTGCATGCAACACAGATGTCACTAACAATAAAACTTATACTTATTTCACTTTAAGTCATTTTCTAAGGTATGCTTTTAAAGATTTTTTTGAAAGACTGTAAAGAGGTGAAGTCTTAAGAAAATACAAGGGGTTTTATATGATCAGCTAGTCAATGATATTTTAGTCTGTCAGTAAATAAAGCTGTCTTGTTTTTTCTGTTAGAAAGTTAGATCCAAGTTAGAGTGAAAGAAATCACTTTCCATAATAGGTAGATCCCATACAAAATGGAGTAAAATTCTTTTTCTTTTATTTTCTAAAAAATGCTTCAAATTTCTACAGACTTTATGAGCAATTGTAGATGAATTCCCAAAATTGATTATGTAGTAAAATTATAAAGTATCCTTATTCAAATATATTTAAAAACTATATGACCATATATAGTTATTCTTTAAAAAATAGTGGATACAAATACTTACTCTTATATTACTGGACAATATTGTCAACAGTTATTAAAACAATTGATTTAATGTTAATTAATTAATCTCTATAAATAATGTATGTATTAAAGTTAATCTAGCTCTGCATCACAATAGTATATATTATTATTGCAAAAATATATCCACAGATATTAAATCATTCATTTTTTGTTTAGATATATACATTGATGTAAGTTAATAAAAATAAATTTCTGTCTATCCAGTATCATACATTTGTTGAAAACATAAATATAACAACCATGGCATAAATACCGTAGGACTGAGCCAAGGAGATAGACAGAAGAAGTTAATTTTGTTTAAGAAAATGTTTAGCAAGATAAACAGAGAAGAAACACATAGAAAACATACATTCAGGACCCTAAGAGGGAAGCATTGATCACTGTGTGCAGGAGAAATAGATGGGATTTCCAAAAGAAAACTGGGGGTGAGTGGGGGCAAAGGAGGGTAGGGGATGATGGATGAGAACCTAAGAGAACGGGATATTCAAGTGGGAACAGGGACAGAGTGGAAGAGAAAGGAAAGAGATACCATGATAGATGGAGATATCATGGGGTTAGGGAGAAACGGGGTGCTAGGGAAGTTCCCAGGAATCCATGAGGATGACCCCACCTTAGACTACTAGCAATAGTGGAGAAGGCGCCTGAAAAGACCTACTCAAGTAATCATATTTGTGAATACCATAATTGTCATCACAGAGCCCTCATCCAGTGATGGATGGCAGCAGATGCAGAGACCCATGGCCAGGAGCCAGGCTGGGCTCCAGTAGTCCATCCAGTCAATGAGAGAGAGGAGGGATTCTATGAGCAAGAGAACTGACCTGGCCAAACTAGTGGAAACTCATAAACGGTAGACCAATAGCTATGGAGACCCCATGAGACTGGCCTAGGCACTCCGCAAAGGCAAGAAAGTTGTTTAGCCTGAATTGTCTAGGGGCACCCTTGGCAGTGGAATCAGGATCCATCCCTGGTGCATAAGCGGGCTTTTTGGAGCCCCATGCCTCCGGTGGGACAACTTGCATAGCTTTAGTGCAAAGGGAGGGGATTGGATCTACCTCAAAGGAATGCATCAGGTTCTGTTGACTCCCCATGGGAGGCCTTGCCTTGGAGGAGGTGGGATTAGGGGGTGGGTTGGGGAGAGAAGGCTGGGAGTGGGAGGAAGAAGGACAGGGGGATCTGTGGTTAGTATGTAAAATGAATAGAACATTTCTTAATTTTAGAAAAGAAAACATATGTTCAAATCACGAAAAATGAGGGCTTACTAAGAATTTTGCACATCCATGTGTTCACAGTTTAGCAAAAATAATTTCAATAAAGATAAGAATTAATACTTCTGATGCACATTAAGAAAGGATAGAATAAACAGCAGAGGGAGCTGGAGTTACCGTTAACGATCAGGGCTTTGGAGGAAGACAAGCCTGGTTTGAAACTCTAGTTTGAACCATATTAGTTGTGTGACTGGGTAGATTTGTTCTTTAGTTATTTAGTCTTCCGAAAAACGAAGAAAACAGTTCTACTTCATGGGATCTTTTGAAAGATTAGTCTAGTGTATGTAAACAATTTGTTTGTTTAATGAAAGGGTGTCAGACTCATGATACATAGTCGGTGATGCACTCACTGTTCTGAGTAGTCTGCATTCTGTCAGCTAGTGTTTGTTCCTTAGTGAGTTATTTTCTATACACATCAGAAGAGAAAATTGTTGTGGAATATTATTTTAACTAGGCAATCATGTGTCACATTTGTTTATGCTGTGGAGTATTATTTTAACCATGTGAAGGTGTGTTACATTTGTTTCTGCTGTCTTTGTTAATGATGTAAAGATGTGTTCCATTTGTGCTGCATTTGTTTAATTATGTAAAGGCGTGTTGCATTTGTTTCACCTTGCCTGCCTAAGGCACCTGATTGATCTAATAAAGAGGTGAAAAGACAGTAGCTAGGTAGGAGAGGGATAGGCATGGCTGGCAGGAAGAAAGAGGAGAAATCTAAGCTCAGGAGAAGGAGAGAGGGAGAAGGAAGAGAACACACCTGGGGCCAGAAGCCAGCCAGCTGGATAGACAGACAGACACATAATAGAAAACACAGAAAGAAAGAAAGGTAAAAAGACCTGAGGCATGTGGTATTGTGTTCCCAACAATATTGTGTACCCTAATAAACATATCTGGGGTCAGAGAACAGACAACCACTAGAACTGAGCCAGAAATGGTGGCTAGAAAATGGGAAGAGTAAGCCATAGCAGAAATTGGGTGGTGGTGGTGCACACCTTTAATCCCAGCACTTGGGAGGCAGAGCTAGCCGGATCTCTGAGTTCAAGGCCACTTTAGAAACAGCTAAGCAAGGTGACCCACACCTTTAATCCTAGAAATCCGGCCTTTAATCCCAGGGAGTGATAGCAAATAGCAGAAAGTTAAGTAAGGCCTGAGGACCAGGAACTAAGTTAGTTAAGCATTTGATTGGTTCAGCATTTGGCTGGTTTAGCATTCAGGCTTTGGATGAGCACAGTTCAGCTGAGATTCATGTGGAGGAGGACTCAGAAGCTTCCAGCCTAAGGAAACAGGATCACCTGAGGAACTAGCAAGGTGAGGAAACTGTGGTTTGTTCTGCTCTGATCTTCCAGCGTTCACCCTAATAACTGGCCTCAGGTTTGATTTTATTAATAAGTACTTTTAAGATTCGTACTACAACAATTCAGCTACAGAGGCAAAACATAGGTGAAGAGAAACAGGTTAAGTAATAAGAGCTAGTGGAGTGGGCAGTGGTGTTGCATGCTTTTAATTCCAGTACTCAGGAGGCAGAGGCAGGTGTATCTCTGAGTTCGAGGCCAGCCTGGTCTACAGAGCAAGATCCAGGACAGGCTCCAAAACTACACACAGAAACCCTGTCTTGAAAAACAAAACAAACAAACAAACAAAATCTAGTGAGACAAGCACAAGCTAAGGCCAAGCATTCATAACTAATAATAAGTCTCCTTGTCATGATTTGATTTGGGAGCTGGTTTTTGGCCTTCAAGAAAAACGCCTGATACAGGAAATGGTACACAAAGCTTTACCACTGTGACATATTTTAAAACTGTGGAAATACTACAAATTCATCTTCACTTGCTCATTTTCTGAAAACTATTTCCTTTGAAAGTAATGCACATTTTCACAGAAAATTGAAAAATAAGAAGTAGCTTTAAAAATCTGTCATTTATTTCTCTAATGAAATGTGACAGTTCTTGTGCTCTTCCTACTATATAATTCTAACTTAAATAAACAAAACCAAACAAAATTCAACCATGAAGAAATTCAGACACTAATGGCAAAAGACAGTGTGTGAAAAAGTGGAGATTGGCATTTTGATGTTATCATCTCCAAACCAAAGAGGCTCAGGTGGGAGATCAGATGAGCTGAGGTGATCAATACCAGCCTAGTTGAGGGGGTAAATGAAATACAGCTTGCATGTGTGTGTGTGTGTGTGTGTGTGTGTGTGTGTGTGTGTGTGTGTGTGTGTTTTGTGTGTGCTTGTATGTGTGTAGATTTCACATGAAGAATACAAACTAGAATAATACTAATTGCCAAGAAAAAAATGTAGTGTCTATGACACATTAATCCTGTGAAGTTTTCCACCAATTGTGAAAAGTTGGTTCCAAGAAAATTAGTTATAAGTTCTTTGCTTAAAAATTAAGGAAAAATAACAGTATCCAAAAACATTATCTTATGTATTTAAGAATTTTTGCATTTTTGAAGGATCCATTTGAGAATAATGTGATTTCCAAAGGTGTTTCATTTATTAAATTGTCAAGATAACTTCAATAATAATTTTTGTAAATACACATCAAAGAACAAAGCAGGAAAATATATGAAACATTAATCATTAAATTCCATGAGTCACCAAGCTAGAGTCCAGCAGAGTTGCTTCCTGGGTATGTGTTGGCACCCCATCTATCTGGAGTAAACATATATTTATTGGCATTTACCTATGAAAAGGCACAACCTAGTAAAAGAAAGTTCTTTCTTTCTTCTAATAAAAAGTGATTATGTCTTACTGTTTTATTTAATTACTATATTAAACAGTGATCTTATGTATGTATCTTCTATTTCTTTTAAGAGTTGTATTTACTATTTATTTGAAGCATATAGTCTATAATAAATACTATAACATTTTCTCCTATGTCTTATGAAATAGACTGAACTTTGATAAAATTTAGACTTTGAAGCATTTGAAATACTTTTATTATGTTAGTTACACAGTTTTAAAGATTATCTTAAAATATTTTCCTCAGTAACATGGCCTTCCAAACAAGTTAGGACAGAAATCAAGGTTTGTCTTTAGATGAAACATTTAGAGATGACGAATTTTTGTTTTCAGAGATTCAACATTTTTGTCTTATGATTTGAAGAGCTTCATCTGAAATGATTTAGAATTGCTTCTTGTTTGGGAGATGTCCAGCTCTCCACATGCTTATAGATAATTAGCCAATTGAACTAAGGAACATATTTTGCTCAAGAGCTTCTAAATTGAATTACTTTCATTTGCCTACAAAACATCTTATGGAGACTTAATGAGCCAACAGATCTGCCTGAAATCTTTGAGAGTGAAAATGCCTTCAGAAATTGCTTGAATGTCGATATTGACATTCTTCTGACCATATAAAGGGGATTGTGTTCCTACTATCCACTAGTAACAGGTCACCTTACAGAAGAGGGGGATTACTCCAGAACAGAGATAAGAGATTTATCTACAGACATACGCTTGCAGTGTGAATTGACTACAATACCTCTGGCTACTGTTTTAAATAACCAGCTGTTTATTACTAAAAATAATACTATGAAACTCAAAAGAATATATCCCAACTTCAATGAATAAAACTGATTACACACACACACACACACACACACACACACACACACACACACACACATGTATATATCTTTAACAATCAAAACTCTCCAATAGTCATTTATGCAGAACTGTAATACATGACAGAGAAATACAATGTCTATATTAAATGTGTTTTGATGAGTAAGTGTCATGGTTTGACTACAAAATGTCCTCTGTAGACTTATCTATCAGAACACTATGAGCCTAGCTTGTGTCATTTTTCAAAAAGCTTAAGGTACATTTAGGAGGTGGAGCCTTCTTAGAGGACGTTTATCAATGGAAGGTGGATTTTTCAGTTTTAGTGCCTACTTCTGCTTGCTACTCTTGCTCTGCTTCTTAAATAAGGATGAAAGGTGGTCAGCCAGTGTCCCAAACCTGGTAACAGGTTTGTGAAATGAATGTGCTTTTGCTTTTAATAGGCTCTTTTTTCCCATTATTTAAATAAAAAATATATATATACTAAGTTTCAGAGCTTATCAGAGAAATTTCTTAGTATAGTTGACAGTAATAAAGTCTGTCACTCACAACTGGTGAGGGAACAGACAATAAGTGTCTGTGGAACACCAAGCTGCAAAGGGGATATCTATATTATACCCTTACCCCAAGTCTCAGGGACCATCATGGAAGAGGGAGCTGAAAGATTATAAGAGGCAGTTTAGGAAAGACCATGGATAAATTCTGTCTTATGGTCATGCAGGGCAAATGCACTCATGAACTAATAGTCACTGTACTTGAAACCATAAGATCTACCCATGATCAAGCCTATCACCATTCCTGCATTCTGGAGAGAAGAAGGTCACAAGTTCCTACACTTACCTGAGGAGCAATTGATAGCCCATGGTGGTGGAGAAGACAGTCAGTTTTCTTTACAGGATCAGTGACTGGCAAGTAAACATATATATTTAATTGATTACATATATGTACATATACACACGGTTAGTTTGTTAAAGCTATAATTTTTTGAAAATTATTTGTTCTGTACTAGTTGGATTTCAGTGAATCTTCTGTCACTTTCAACAAATATAATTTTATTTAAAATGCCAATATGGTAGCACATACTTCCAATCTCAGCACCTCTGGGGCTGGGGAAGGATGATCCAGTGCTAGCAAGTGCTGAAGAGTAAGATTCTGTTTCAAAATGTAAAACAAACAAAACCAAAGCTACTAACAAAAGCAGAAATGAAAAAATAATCAAAATAAAATAATATTGGGTTTAGAGAATGAAAAGGAAATGTCTCAGAGTTGACACATAAAGACAACCACAGTTAATATGTTAGCAAAAGTTGGTTTTATATGTAGTTACTCATCAATAAATGACAATAAAAATGTGCACAAGCTTTACATTCCAATCAGAGACATAATGTGTCAAAACTGAAATATGTTTAAGATCGCTGGCAAACTAAAGGCAGATTAGGATAACTGACACCTCACTATCTTTGAAAGGCATCCTTTCTGAATATTTAAAAAGCACAACACCTTGTAATTTTTACTAGGCAGAATGCCAAGAACTACATAGGCAGTGTGCCACAATTTGTGAAATTTCTAAGTACTGATAATTAGGTTGAATAACTGTAGGAAGAAAAGAACTATTGGACTTGCGTGAATAGAACCTGTTAATAGAGATCAGCCAGTGTGGAGAATATATGGGAACAGATTCTCACAGCAATGTGGAGCATCTAGCACATTGATCTTGGCTTCCTTACATTGGCTTTCTTCACACTTACCTTATGCCGTATTTCACATTATTTCTTGTACATATTTCACAGATGCTATTACTTACATTTAATAGAAAATTTCTCTTGCCAATTAGTCTTAGATATAATTTACTAACACAGAAACTGCGACAAAATTAACTTTAATGTTGCTAGAATGGTGAAATATATGCAACTTGCAACACATCAGGAAACCAGGCATTTGGTGGTGTGACTCACTGGTTTCACAAAAGTTCAGGGCAAGATTTGGCATCTTCTATTCCAAAACGTTCCTTATCCATGTTTATTTATAATACCCATTGTTAGAATAAAGCTTCAAATCTAGAAACAAATAAAACTATGTAGTGAACAATAGTGGGAATTTATGTTTATTGTTGGTATGAGACAAAATTACAAACTTTCATTGAGAGCATTAATATTAAATTTTCATTGTCATTAATAAAGAAAAAGTAATATTTAAATATGATGTTGAAAATAATAATATTTTCTAATGGGAAATTAGGCTGTTCGGCATCATGTGTAAACTAGACATTGTTGCATATTTTAATAAGTAAATTTAGGAAAATATTTTAATAAATGAGTTTAAAAGGATAGATAAATATAGTAAATAAAAATGAAGAATAGAAAAAAATACTTTGGTTTACTCTATTTTAATTCTGGAATCTCCTCTGATGCTAGGCATGGCTTCTGGTCAGCTTGATTGGATTCAACAAACTTGGGATACTAATAACCACTGAGAATATGTTTCAGGAAATTTCCAGAGAAATTTGACTGATCTGAGGATGTACTGCATTTGGTTGGTGCCTTACATTATTCTGGGATAATTAAAGGAGAAAGGATCAACACAGTAGCATTGACTTTTCCTTTCTATACATCCTATCTAGAGTGGAGTGAGCTTCTCTACTCTTCCAACACAATGTGCTGATACCTCCAATATTTGAGCACATATTTCCTTTCAGAAGATGATTTTCTCAGAGTTTTGCCCAATGTCTCAGAAAATTCAACACAGTAAAGTGTTGCTGTAAGAACTTGATCACATGGATGACATTGCTTCATGGAAAGATTTTCTAGGGGCCTTCACTAAAGCTGAGAATGCTGTAAGTAAAGCACAGTGGATGATGTTGGTTCTGAAAGTAACAGTGTCAGCAAGGAAGTGACAAGAAATGGATGCTATCATGAAGTTTAGACTAGAATGAGGAGTCTATGGAGAACTGTGTTGTTACAGGATAGAAAAAAGGAAGGTTTACCGAACAGTTTTTAAAATTCACATTTTAAAAAATATGCATACTCAGATTTTTTTCCTTCAAGTACCAACTAAAGGATGCATCTTGAAGAAGATGTGGAAGGAGAATTAATGCAATTCGCAGCTGACAATTTATTTTTAGTTAAACCAAGCTATTGTTGAAAATATTCATCAGTAATTTCATATACATCCTGATGTCAATTTGACTTTAACTACTATAGCTAAAACACTCTAAGATTCACCAACTGACCTCAGAGAGGGATCTTAATGACTGCTCAAGCAAGAAACTTAAAACTAAAGTTTGAAATAGTGAGAGCAAAGACCCTTCTTTGTAAACAGAGACAGCCGCTTGAAGAATGCGACTTGGAAAGGAGAGAGAGCAGTACTTCAGGCCACATATGCAATAAAGAGTGATGTTGTCCAATGGGAGAGGCAGCATTTCATTGTGGCCAGTTTTTAACGAACTTTGTACCCTCAAAATGTCAGTAACAAATCACTAAAGCACATACAGAAGATACAGATCACTTACCTTCCTTTGTCCCTTTTGACTGTCATCTCTTGGAGGCCTGCTCTTTTCTGAGGAAACAGAGGGCGAGTGGATCTGGAGAAGAGAGGAGATGGGGGCTACCTGGGAGGGATGGAGGGTGGAGAAAACGTGGTTGTGATGTATTGTATGAAAGAAGAATCTAGTTCCAAAAAGAAGTCATTTATAAAAATTTACACAGGGCCTAAGAGAGATCTTCATGGATTTCTTTTTTTTTTTTTTTTCATCATGATGTGTGTTTATTTCTTTTTTCCCCTAAAATCTATTTATTTACTATCATTTTTCTTTTTAAAAAAATATATTTATTTTTTCATAAGGTTATTTATGTTTTAATTTTACGTTATCAGCCGTGGGTTCCCCTGTCCCCCCCCCCCCCCCCCCGCTCCTGTCCCTCCCCTCCATTCCCATCTCCTCCAGGGCCAAGACTCCCCTGGGGATTCAGCTCATCCTGGTGGATTCAGTCCAGGCAGGTCCAGTCCCCTCCTTCCAGGCTGAGCAAAGTGTCCCCTCATAACCCCCATACATGAATTTTGAACCAAAAGCTGTGGAGCCCCCAGCTGGATCAGGCCCTCTGGATAAGTGAGACAATTGAATAGCTTGAACTGTTTGGGAGGCACCCAGACATTGGGACCCAGACCTGTCCTTAGTGCATGAGCTGGCTGTTTGGAACCTGGGTATTTCTTTCTTTTTTTTTAAATTGTACTTTTTAAAATTTTATAATTTAATTTAATTTTACATATCAGCCACAGATTCCCCTGTCCTCCCTCCTCCCACCTTCCCCACCCTTTCCCCAGCCCACCCCCCCCCATTCCTATCTCCTTCAGGGCAAGGACTCCCCTGGGGATTCAGCTCAACTTGGTAGATTCAGTTGAAGCAGGTTCAGTCCCCTCCTTCCAGGCTGAGCAAAGTGTCCCTGCATAGGCCCCAGGTTCCAAATAGCCAGCTCATGCACTAAGGACAGGTCCTGGTCCCATTGTCTGGGTGCCTCCCAAAAAAGTCTGTCTTTAGCAGTAAATAGAATGATACCAAATTCAGAAGATAGACAGATATTAATTGAATCTCTGGCTTTTGAGAAGGCTAATGCGGCATGTAAGGGGGTAATTAGGCCATTAAAGACAAGATCAGCATTCTTGGAGGAATGGATCTAAGATACAATTTAATATTGAATCCCAGGACATGATTATACTTGGATAGGGAGGGTGATTTCCAGAGGTTTGAAGAGCCTTTTAACTGCAGTTATCAAGGGCACCTAAAAGGGGACTGTAAACAGAATATTCCTAGAAACAATGGTTTTTCAAGAAGCAATGGCAACAGAACATCTCTCCCTTCTGGATTATGCAGAAGGTGTGGTAAAGACAGACATTGGACTAATGAATGTAGATCAACAAGGGACATACAAGGTAATCCTTTGCCTTTGCCACTGGGAAAAATTCTGAGGGACCTCTCCCAGGCCCCCATGGCAAGTTCAGTTCAGGCTTTTCCTGTCATCATAGAAGAAACTCCTTCCCAGAGCAATTGAAGAACCTATTGCCTACTGTAAGAAACCATACTGCTCAGGATTATAGAACAGCTTTAGATAATAAAACAAAAATTTAAGGAGAAACTATAAATGAAAATTGATAAAGATTAGATTTAGGGCTATGGAAGGGTTTTGTTTTTATCTTTCAGGAAAATAAACACATCCAGCTAAGGAATCTGAAGAAGACTGGACAAATGAGATACCTGAAGAAAAGGGACAAATTATCCAGAAAAAAATGTCCCACAGAAAGGATTTTCTGCAGTGAACCATGACCATGCCTAACAGCTACTTTGAAGTCTCCAAAAAGATGATGGGATCCCACAACAAGGATTCCATCAGGACAATGATAACAACACCAAACTAATAAATACCACCCCAAAATTGGCTTTGGACTACAAACTGCTCAGGATAATTTCAAGATGGCTAGCTGAGATGATCCAGCCTCACAGACTATTGGAGCAAGGACTTGAGACAAGCCTTGTATTTTCTTATTATGCTGAGACTGCACAACAAATGATACAGCTAACTCACACAGGACTTGACAATTAACCCATGATTTTCTTTTCAGGACCACCTAAAGATGCCTTTGCCATCAATCAGCAGGAAGTAATCATAAGAAAACAATGCCTACATTCTTAAGAGATGGGATTAGTGGTTTTTGGTCTCTCAATGGGTTATGGATAATTGTCATTGTTATTGAATCTATTTTTAGAAAGCACTAGTGGTTTAAATATTTTACATTGGATTGGATTTTTGTATATTGTATACAAATTATATATATTGATACAAATTTGAGATTGATTTTGTTAGAAAATACTGTACATATATTTCTAATCTTGTTCAAGGTATTATACCTATACAGTTCATTTAACAATGTAGTGCAAATTGCTAGTCCTTGAAAATTATTATTATCAACTAATTAGGATATAAGAAATGCAAGTTAATAGTCATTACAATCAAAATTGTAGTCATATTAAATATGTTTTCAAGGTTAAACAGAAATATATTTTAGATAGACAGGTCATTTTCAAACACTTCAGAGTTATATAGAATATGGCATTTATGATGTTTTAATAACATAGATTCTTTTTTATTACAATGAGACATGTCTGCTCCTAGCAGCGCCAATATACTTCAGAGAGAATGATGAGCATTGAAGAAACTCCTCATGGAGTTTATTTTCTTTGTGACAAATTAGCCAATGGGCAAGAAAATGCCCTTATATTGCCTGCTGACAGTATGCTTTCCAAAATGGACAAGCAGAACACAAAAGAAAGGACTGCTGAACCTTGCCAAGTAAAGGTAGGGAGACCTTTTGGAAAAGGCTGCTTCACAGAAAAGTCTGTCAGGTGTGCTATGCCTGTAAGCCAAAGATGGATGTCCCAATGTTGCAGAGGAATGTTGGGTGACAGTCCAGGAAGCTGGCCATTTCTGTCATTTCTCATTATTTTGGGAAGGTGCTTGTTTGTACTTCCTGCATATTCAGTTAATATTACTTCTTTCTTAGGTCTCTGAGGGAGTTGAAGATGAGATATAGTTATAATTTTCTTGTTAACAAATTCAGAAAAGAAACTCACTAAGAGGTATATAAGTGTATAAATTTGAAAGACATGAAAATATAGTTTTGGGTTGGAAAGAGAAGTTGGGATAGAAAATAAATTAAATACAACATTTTAACTCACCATAATAGGCTAAATAATGGAGCTTTCTGTTTGAATTTGTCAAATGTTAATGGCCTGGACATTTTTAATGTAATTATTGACTGTACATATTGTATATACTTATTGTACTTATTGTATATAGTTTTTCTTATATTAGTTATAACCTTATGTTATTATTTTAGACAAAAAAGGGGAAATGTGTTGATATAGTGTATACCTCAATATATCGTGTGCCCTAGTAAACTTGCTTGAGGATCAGAGAATAAAATAGCCACTAGATTAGACACAGAGGCCAGACAGTGGTGGTACATACCCTTAATACTATCATTTGGGAGGCAGAGATCCTTCATCATCCAGAATAATATAGAAAATTTAAATCATACAGTGGAAAGATGTCTAGTGTAAACATACTAAATAACACAAGAAAAAGTGGGGCAATGAGTGTCACAAGATAAATTGCTTAAATGCATGGAGATAGCACCCATCCCTTAGAGACTCATTATGGATTAGTTTGTGATTATCCTCACATTGTCTTCAAGGCTTAGTCTCTGTTCCTACTTCCTTAAGCCTGAGATCGCTCACATTGTTTTTGTGTGGTCAAATAAAATCTATTTAATTATTTTTAAAATATTTATAACTGAAATAGAATTACATCACTTTTACTCCTCTTTTTTTCTACCTCCAGCTCCTCTGAGTGACACCCCCAGGACACCTACCCATGACTCAGTATTCTCACGTTGATGGCTTCTTTACAAGGATTGCTTTTGTTACACACACACACACACACACACACACACACACACACACATTGTTGAACTTGAGGGATTAAAAAACCATTTGTGATAAATTTTCCAAGTGTAATTTTTACTTTTCCAGAAAGACATTTCAAAACTGTCAAGCAACTTTAATGTTTACTAGCTTGGGGAGAATAAAATACATCAGAGCTATGGGAAGAACAAATTCTTACAGTGCACAGAACTCACCCAGCACAGCTCTCACTTAGAGTGGAGTGGGAAGAATCCCTCCAAAGGTAGAATAGCCATATGGAAATGGGAAACAACCAGTCACTTGGCCAGAGGAAGGGATATACAGGCATGGAGAGTGGAGCAAGCACACCTGAAAAGCTGTACATCTCTGTGGATGTACACAAGTGGGCTCTAAGTGTAGGTGATATTATATGGCAAATGTCAATGTGCAAAGGTGTCCAAAACTGTGTATTAATGCTTATTCTGAAAAATTACTAATAAAAATTACAGCACTGGCTGTCAGTCAGGCTTTACTCTTGTCCTCTTAGGGATTGCTGTGTGAGTAGGGATTGTGACACAGATAATTTAGACTTCTTTCCACTTGGTGAGTAAAGCAACTGCAATCTGGTTTGATCATAATATGGACTAATAGCAAACTATTACAATAGCTTAAACACTACTAAGAGGTGCTATATTTATGATTCCCATCTAACTCAGACATACACTGAGTGCTTTATCTTCAAATCATCAACTGGGGGATTCAACATTTGGTTTTAGAATGATTCCATCATAACCATTTTCCTATCAAAGGTACAGACATATATGTTAGTTATTTCATTATTAAATTGTTTTCATGCTATATCAGTGATAATCTTTATATGCATTCTGAGCTAAGACAAATGTTTCTTTTGCTCTTCAAATTTTTTATTGATTGATAATTTTATGCATTCATGTTATGTACACTTTTAAATGTAGACATGAATGCTTCTACACTTTCTAAACTGCATACTACATCATTTATTAGAGATTTATAATGATTCAACAGTAAGTCTATTAGCTAGGACAAGACTGTGTCTGTAGATTATTGGAGAACAAGTTAAATATTCTATGTGGCAGCAAAAGAAGTCCTGTCCAAGGAAAATTCTGAAAACCTGGAAAAGTTATCTTAGTAGTTAAAGAAAGAAGGGGGTTTTTAAATTAAGCCTTTTGTGTTATAAATGGAAGAGAACATCACACTTGAATTTGAAGAATATTTTCTTTTAAAAACTTTATCTACCATGAAATGTCAAAAATCTCTGTTCTAAAAAAATTTCATGTTTATCTCTTGCATAATGCTATCCTTAAAGTTTATCAATTTAGTAATTTTAAATATGTTAATTTGAAGGTACAACTAGATACATTTGCATATGTAAGATCTTCTGAAAAAAATTTAAATTTAAGATGGATTATTGTTATGAATGTGGGATTTAAGAATTACCATTGAATCACTTTTAGAAGTCATTATTATGATCAGTGTATGTATGTATGTAGTATGTATGTATTTATTTATTTCACATGATATCACTTTGTGTGTCTTGTTGGTCTTCAATTCATTATATGTCTCAGGTTGTGCTGCTCTTGAATTAACTGAACTTAGGATCTCTTGTGTAATTACTTTTGTGAAGAGTTTCTTCACTATATTAAGTTAGAGTGGTAAGAACAGATATTCTTGTGACAGTGCCAGTTTTAAGAAATGCCTTCACTTTAAGTGCCTTCCCAATGATACTGGCAATGGCATTTTTCATATACAGTACCTATTAAGCTAAACTATAATCCATCTATGCCATATTATTAATTTTTCCTGTAGAGTTGTTGAATTTTACTTGATATTCTTTTATGTATTTAGGCCTTTACTTTTTCTTATAGATCCATATAACTTAGAAATATTTCTATATTTATAAATATTTTTATTGCTATCATTGAAATTTATTTTATTTTCATACATTTTTAATCCCTAACAGAAAAATGAAATGCTTACAAGTTAATATTCAGATTTAATTAGTTAAAAATTTATTCACTGTTTATTCTTCCTATTGTGCCCAAATATTACTTAAAAATAATTTTTCTTGTTGCCCAATAGACATCTTGTAGTTTTAATTAAATTACACTTTTCAAAAATAGATTCTTCTCTCATGTAATACCTCCTGACCGCAGGTTGCTGTCTTCTCAGTTTCTCCAAATGCCCCTCTCCCCAGATTCACTCTTCTTCCATTTCCCTTCAGTAAAGAGCAGACCTCTAAGAGACAACAACCAACGAGGACACACCAAGATAAAATAAGACAAAGCAAAAGCCCTCATACTGAGTGTGGACAAGACAACCCAATAGAGGAAAGAATCCTAGAGCAGGCGAGAGTCAGAGACACTCCTGCTGCAACTGTTAGAAACCCCAGAGTTCTCCCTCTGTCTGGAAATGCTGCCTGTTCTCTCTATTGGCTCTTTATTACTTTAATCCCAGCAGCACAGCTTCAGCACATCGTGTACAACTACCCCACAACACAGCCTGCAGGGAAATGCAAATCAAAACTATTTTGAAACTCCATTTTATACCTGTCAGAATGGCTCAAATCAATAATACAAGTGACAGCTTATACTTGCAAGGCTATGGAACAAGAGGGACACTCGTCTATTGCTGTTGGGAGTGCAAATTTGTACAGCCACCATGGAAATCAATATGGAGTTTCTCAGAAAATTGGGAATTGATCTTCTTCAAGACTGAGCTGTACTACTCTTTGGTTTCTACACTTGCTCGACTATCTTCATTACAGCTTTATTCATAATAGCCAGGAATTGGAAACCACCTAGACTTCCTTCAACAGAAAACTGAATAATAAAAATGTGGTGCATTTATACAATGAAGTATTATTCAGGTGTTTCAAAAAATGAAAATGACATCATGAAATTGCAGGCAAAGGTGCAACTAAAAAAATATCCTCCTGAGTGAGGGACCCCAAATGCAGAAAGACAAAAATGGTATCTACTCACATAGAAATGGTAATTAGCTACTCAGTAAAGGGTAATCATGCTACAACCCCTAGATCCAGAGATGCTAAGTAACAAGGAAGGCTCAAGGTGGGATACATGGATATCCCTAGGAATGGGAAATAGTAAAGTTTTTCAGGTGGACTGGAGAGGAAGGAACAGAATTTGGAGGCAGCAGGTGGTGCAGGAAAGGATGGAGCAAGAGAGTAAAGGATGAGACAGCTGAAATTGGGAGAAAGACAGAGCCTCCAGACAGATGCAGAGGAAACAGAATGTGAAGTATGGAGATGAAGTAATGAGCCATATGGAAGAAGATAGATTTAAAAAATGATTTCATTTAAGTTCTAAGGTCTAATTAGGAACAAGCCTAAGCTAATGCTGAGTTTTCTTAATTAATAAGTCTTCATGGCATTATTTGTGTGTTGGGTAAAGACTGAGGCATAGCTCCCAGCCACTGCCTGTGGGCTTGAGCTGGTTGCCAGTGCCCTGTCCTAGGCAGAGCCACGTGACAGATGGGTGGCCCTTTGAGACTAGGCTCTTGCACTCAAGGAATATTGCAGAGGTGTTGAAAGTCAGGTCCAGACAAAATGTATCTCTGAAAAGTTTCGATATGCTTTAAAAGGTGTTTAGATGCTGAAAAAAAATAAAAATGGGTGTAAACAGTTGTGGTTGATATATTATGCACCCCAATAAACTTATCTGGGGGTCAGAGAACAGAACAGTCACTATATTAAACATAGGTTTAAGCAGTTGTAGCACACTCCTTTAATCCTAGCATTCCAGAGGCAGAAATCTGTCTGAATGTGAGTTCAAAGCCATGCTGGAAACAGCCAGGCATGGTGACACAAACCTTTAATCCCAGGAATTGATTGCAGGAAGCAGAAAAGTATATAAGGCGTGAAAACCAGAACTAAAGCATTGTTAAGCTTTAGGCTTTTAGCAGCAGTTCAGGAGAGATCCATTTGGATGAGGACTCAGAGGCTTTTAGTTTGAGAACAAGATCAGCTGAGGAATTGTTGAGGTGAGGTTGGATGTGGCTTGTTCTGTTTCTCTGATTTTCCAGCGTTCACCCCAATATCTGCCCCTGGGTTTGTCTTTCTCAATAAGACCTTTTAAGATTCGTGCTACAGATAGTCATAAAAATAGTTTTAAAAATATTAAAGCCTTTAAAGAGAGAGTAAAGTAATATAAAAATAATAAGCCATGTAAGGATGGAAAATATAACACAGGGAGTTTGGACCTTATATAGAGCTTTGTTCATTCTGAATTTTTTAAGTGTCAATTAACAGAGAATGGCAATGCTGAGAGAGACTAGACTGTGAAAAGCTTTGCTGATTTAAAACAGTTTATATGTTTTAGGGATATCTTGGCTTAAGAATGGAAGTTAGAAAATGTATTGTGTTGGGGAGAGGTTGTACTTTTGTTTCCACAGAAAATGAAAAGATATGGATTCCTTCAAAATTAATAAAGATTACCTTTGACTGGGGGAGACCTCCTAAAAATGTTGGCTGCAAATAGGAAGAAAAAACAAGAAAAACTACATGACAGGTGATGTATATGCTGATCCCTCTACCTGGGAAGAGCTCTGAAACTGGGTGAGACATGATAAATTTTGTTGGCTAGAGAATCCCTTATGACTTATTATTGCATGCCATCCTTTCATATAGCATGGATGGAGGTTTGGTTATACAGTCCAAACAGACTTAGAAAGTTGACAGCTGCCTTTTTCTGATCAAACGGAACCAAAATATCATCTTTAGCTGACACCACATATTCCACACTTTTATTAATACACTGTATAGCCCAGGCTGGCCTTGAACTCACAGAGATCCGCCTGGCTATGCCTCCCAAGTGCTGGGATTACAGGTATGCACCACTACTGCCTGGCACGTAAACATATTCTTATGACATCAAGCTAGTAGAAGTTTTTTAGATACAATGTCAAAGGCAAAGCAACACAATAAAAAGAAAGAATTGTCTTTCCTAGGGTTCCGTTTTCTAGGTAGCCTCCCTGGAGTTGTGAGTAGCAGTCTTGTCATCTTTGTTTTACATCTAGTATCCTCCTATGAATGAATACATACCATATTTGTCTTCTTGAGTCTGGGTTACCTCACTCAGGATGATTTTTTCTAATCCATCCATTTGCCTGCAAACCTCATGATGCCATTGTTTTTCTCTGCTGAGTAGTACTCCATTGTATATATGTACATTTTATTTGCCCATTCTTCAGTTGAAGGAATAAGCAGGGCACTAGAGAGATCCCCAGAAATCCACAAAGATACCTTTACTGTAGACTACTGGCAATAGTTGAGAGAGTGCCTGAGCTGACCTGCTCCGGTGATCAGATGGCTAAACACCCTGTCATGATAGAACTCTCATCCAAGCTGATGCAGAGATCCAGGACTGAGCCCCAGGTGGAGCTCCGGGAGTCTAATTGACAAGAGAGAGGAGAGAATGTGTGAGTGAGAGATATTGAGACTATGATTCAAATAAGCACAGGGACTAGTAGTCAAACTAGTGGAAACACATGAACTGTGAACCAATGGCTGAAGAGCCGCCATGGAACTAGACCAGGCCCTCTAGATAAATGACACAGTTGATTAGCTTGAACTGTTTGGGAAGCCCCTAGGAAGTGGAGCCAGGACCACTTGGTTCATGGGCTGACTTTTTGGAGCCTGGGGCCTATGCTGGGACACTTTGCTCAGCCTTGATCTAGGGAGGAGGGGACTGGACTTGCCTTGGCTGAGTCTACCAGGCTGGGCTGACTCCCCAGGGGAGACCTTGACATGGAGGAAGTGGGAGTGGGGGGTGGATTGGTGGGGAAGGACTGGGGGCTGGGAGGAGAGAGGATGGGGGAATCCGTGGCTGATATGTGAAATTAAGTTAATTGTAAAATAAAAATATTAAATAAAAATAAAGTTAAAAAAGAAAAACAATAAAGGAAGAGTTAGAGTTGCCTTAGAATTGGAAGAGTAAACAGTAAAGGCCAGTAGTCATAACATGGAGAGTACACCTGCCTGTCTGCAAAGATAAGCCCTAACTATCAATGTTCTCTGGAGATTTGCTTATTGTGTTTATTTATAACACAATAGGTATCACAGATCCAGCTTTGTGTCTCAACAAACCATCAAAGAAAGAAAATCAGAAGATTGTCTTGTGTGGCTACAACAGTGAGGGCATCAACAACCTCACTCACTGGTGACAGGAGCCAGTTCTTTGTTTCCTCGGGTATGAGTTTTACAAAGGAGGGTCATATAAGGGTTTCTACAATAGATCTCTTTGATTCAAACTGGATTTCCACTTTATGGCTGCATATCCATGGAGAAGTTGATGTAACTCTGCTTTTTGAATTTCAAATACAGATAAAATTATTGCACAATATACAACTCTACAAGCAGCAATAAATGAAATAATGTCTGGGACACTCTCAAAAGAAGGTCACACAAATAGTAGGTGCAAGATTACTTTCAATATATAGACACTATGTAGAATTCAAAGGCTCCTTTTCAAGTGTGCCCTCCCCTCAACATCCACTTCTAATAGAAGCACAGGATGGAGTTGTAATCCACGTCCAAAAATCTTCATCTGGAAAGACGCTCTAGAAATCATGAGTCACATTTGGCAAGGGGACAAAGACAAAAAATGCACAAATTCATCCAAAAGTGGAAGGAGTGAGAGAACGATACATCACTACCATTTTCCTAAGAGATATTTCCCTGGTGTTCCTAAATGGAGCATCTGGCTTGTTATTCAGGATTACGTATCTGAGATCAAAATACTGTTGATATGTATCATATTAAGTGTATTTAGCAATTATGGGACTGGGTCTGGTGATCCTTTTGACAGAGTTTTAATTACATATTCTTTAATTACATATTCTCCTTGCTCCTTATTAAAGATGGTCTGATTAAGTTGTTTCACATTATCTGTTCTTGAATGTTTCTGGGTATTCTAATGAAAAAAAATCTCTTCTTTCAACCATTAGTAAATCAATGTTAATTATGGCATGCTTAAATTGAGAAAACAAAGTATGCATTAAAAATTAATATAATTTTAAGAAGAATTTTGCATTTTTGAATGGGTTTTTTTCTTTCCTTCTTTGTTTTTTTTTGTTTTTTTGTTTTTTTTTTGTTTTTTTTTGTTTTTGTTTTTGTTTTTTGTTTTTCGAGACAAGGTTTCTCTATGTAGTTTGGTGGCTGTCCTGGATCTCACTCTGTAGATCAGGCTGGCCTTGAACTCACAGAGTTCTGCCTGCCTCTGCCTCCAAAGTGCTGGGATTAAGGGCGTGTGCCACCACTGCCTGTCTAGAATGGGATCTTTTCTTACACACACACACACACACACACACACACACACACACACACACACGTAAGAATAAACGATCTATAGAGTAGGTGTTTTTGCCTGTTCAAGAGCAGGCAAGAGATGATAGGAATGAATTATAATTAGATGATATCTCAGTGAATAATTATCAGAATGTCTTTATGGTTGACTGCTAGCTCAAGTTACGTCAATTTCAATGGATAATATCACATCATTGCTATATGAATCCATGGAGAAATGTCTCATATGCTGCGGGAGGATCCTTCTGTATACTGCGAATGGGTGTTGCTCTCATTGGTTGATAATAAAAGCTGACTTGGCCTATAATTGGGCAGAATAAGGCTGGGCAGGAAAGCAAAACAGATATACAGAGAGAAGGGTAGAGTCAAGATAGTCAGAAGCCAAATGGAGAACAATAGGGCAGAAATGGGATAAAACTAAAGGCTACAAGCCTTGTGGCAGGGGCAGCTCACAGACTAATAGAAATGTGTCAACTTGTAAGAGTTAGTTAGTAATAAGCCTGAGCTAATGGCTGATCATTTATAATTAACATAAGCCTCTCTGTAGCAATTTGGAAAGGGGTTGCTGAATATTTGGGAGTTGCTGGTAGAACAGAAACCTCTGTTTACATATGGTACCCAGATATTTGGTGAGAATTTCCACATAAAACCTGAGAAAACTTTAAAAGAGGATTCTGAACACACAAAAATGTAGTCAACCTTGATGATAACCACTTTCTCTTTCTCTTAGGTAGGCTCTGTTTGCCAGCAGCAAGCAGGGGTACAGCTCCTTTCAGAAGCTGTTTCCTGATTCAAAGTGAGCAGCAAAATTAGGCAACTCTCTTAAGAGGCCCTGCTACCAAACACGAATATGAGCAGGTGGTGGCACACTGCTTGGTGGCAGTGTGGACCTAAAAATTCCCAGAGATGGAGCTGTAAACAAGGCACCCAAAGCTGTTGGTAAACACACCACCACCATAAGACTAGCCTCTTAGGGAACCTAGTGGGAGGAGGCAGCACCAGCATGTCATGATCTAAGTTACACAGCGTTTCTCTGTTCTCATGCACAACCCAAATGTTGCAAACACACAAATAAGGACAGATTCAGACAAAAATAGCCTCTAAATGTGTCACAATGGGTTTAAAAGCATATATATATAGGCTTGGGAGAGAAAAGGGAAGGTAGAGACGATCATAAAAAAGAGATATACAGTTTTAAAATAATTAAGTAAAGGACTTAAAAAGGGCATAAAGTAGTACTAAAAAAAGCCATATAAAGATGGAAAATACATCAAGAGTCTGAATACTGTATGTATTGTATTTAAGTTTTTTGATGGCTAATGGACAAATGATAACTGCTGAGAGACATTTGATTATAAAAGCTCCTTGATTAAACCAACCTATATATTTTTAAAATGTCTTGATGTCAATATTTAAGTCAAGAGTTATGATGCTCTGGGAAAGAGGTTCTGCTTTTGTTTTCATAGGAAAGGAGAGGCTATGGGGTCATTCTGGGTTAAGGAAAATCAGATTTGATTGAGGAAGACCCCCTGAAAATCTTGACTACAGACATGGAAAAATAAATCTACAAGATATTTAATGTATATTTTACCTGCTCAGACCTAAAACAAAAAAAAAATCATCTTTGACTGACTTATGATAATGCACATTTTATATTTGTATTAATACAGAGATGTATGTTGCCGTTAAAGGTTTATATATTTTCAGAGCAATGAGACCAGACACCAATGAAAATGATGCTCAGATGATCCAACATCCAAAACAACGTCAAGGCCAATGACTAAGATGATTCAGCCTCATAAAATACTATAGCCAAGACTTAACAATTATCCTAAGTTTTCGCAAGATCCACAACAGATTACCAGCACCCCAAATGAATAGTAACTAGAGAATTGTACCCACATTCCCCAAAAATAGAATATGAATGTTTGTCTTTGTTTAAGGAGTTAGTTATAAATTGTTATTGGTCATGGTCAATCTCTTTCTGAAGAAAAAAGGGGGATATGATATAGAAATGATGAAAAAAGGTAGATTATTCTGATAGAAAAAGGGTAGATTAATAAACCTACTTTAATCCAGAAAACAACAGTTAATCTCAAAGTATTTTACATTGGTATGATTTTAATTTATTGATACAAATTTAAAGTCAATTTTGTTTTACTGTGTATGTATTTTTATTCTTGCTTAAGGTATTGTATTTATGCAGCTCATTTAAAATGTAATGTATAATGAATAATGGAGATTAATAGTTTGTCATCTATAATAGTCAAAATTTTAGTCATGTTAGCTAGGTTTTCTAGGTATTCAAAGATATATTTCAAGTATATAGGTAATCTTAAAACACTTAAAAAACATAGTATGTGGCATTTAAAATACTTTAATAACCAATGGCTTTTCACGACAGTGAGATCCATCTGCTCCTGGCAGCACCCATCTATTTCAGAAAATATAATGGGCACCTACAATACTCCATATGCAGTTAGTTTTCGTTTTTGTAAAACTGGCCTATTGGAAAAGACACTGCTTTTGCCTCAACTGCTGACAGTAAGGATGCTGTCCAACCTTTGTTTTACCTCCAAACCACTGATGGTGGCAAAATCTAATGGTAGAGTATTAGCTTTTAAAATCCCCCACTATATGAACATTCATACAAATGAGATCATATTGAACATGTATTTCATGGCTTTCTTTGTAAACTTACTGGACCAGAGAAAGGTGATGGAGATGGTTTGTTGTTCTAACTACTCTGGGTCAGAAAGCTGTAAATCATGCATGCTAACATGGGGCATGGCATACCAGAGTATTTTTAACTTCATGCATTGATATTCACTCACCAACTTCCCTGCTAACATCTCTGTGACTACTTTATATCAGCCAATTGTGTTAGATTTTTACATGTGCATACAATTTTAACCTGCTTTTGATTAATTTGTTTTAATTTTTGTATGTATACTACTATATATTTACCACTCTTACCGGAAATAAATAATTCAAACTTGTATAGATATGGTACATTTTAGTTTACTAATATTTAGTTTTGCTATTAAAATTTTGCAAAATTTCTTGCTAGAAAAATTTCAAAACTCTAATTTTATATTTTAATAAGATTCCATAGCTAGGAAAAAAGAATCAGTATGACTTAGGTTTTTTGAATAAGATAACAGTCATTTCATTATGAACAATATCAATAAAATTATTTGGTGCATTTCACTCATATTTTGTGCCTTAGCTATTATAAGATGAATCCAAATACTTTAGTATATCTTCATTTTTCACTTGAAATGTAATTTTTTCATATTACAAATATGATTTCTCTTCAAACATTCTGATATATTAAATGCATACATATTTTATTTTATATATGTATGATATGAAAATATAACAAAAGTAGAATATGAATATTATATCATATATATACAAAAGGCTGCAAAACTATTTTATTGTATATATATGAGACAGAGATAGAAATAAAAGAACCAGATCAATACACAGAGAAACCCTGTCTCAAAAAAACCAAACAAACAAACAAAAAAAAAAAAAAAAAAAAAAAAAAAAAAAAACCAGATCAAATGTCTTTGGGACTGGCTAGAAAAATATAAAAATTCCTGTACAGATTGAGAGGAAAAACAATTTGGAAATTTTAGTAGATACAGCTACTATAAGATGAATTTCTTCTCCAGAGTCTTTATTTCTATATTGACCATATTCCATAAAATAGATATTTGGAAAATGTTTATTCTACAAAAAATGCCAGATGAACTAAGGATATTTACAGGGTCTCAGACATAAATAGGCCCTTTGAAACATACATTTTCATGATGACATGTTTTATTTATTTTTTTTAATTTAATTGTATTTATGTATTCTTGTCTCATACAATACACCCCAACTACAGCCTTTTCTCCCTTCTCTCCTCCCTGCTGTGGGATGTTCTGTATGTCAAATGTGTTGCTCTGATTGGTTAAAATAAATAAAGTGCTGATTGGCCAGTAGCCAGGCAGGAAGGATAGGGTAGGCAGGACAAGGAGGAGGAGAATTGTGGGAAGTGAAGGCTGGGGCGGGGAGAGACTGCCAGCAGCCGCCATGACAAGAAAGATGTAAGGTACAGGTAAGACATGAACCACGTGGCAAAGTACAGATTAATAGAAATGTGCTGAATATAAGAGTAAGAGCTAGACAATGGTAGGCCTGAGCTAATGGCCAAGCAGTTTAAATAATATAAGTGTCTGTGTATTTATTTTATAAGTGGGTTGTTGGACTAACAGGGCTTGGCAGGGGCTGGAGAGAAGCTCTCCAACTAAACCTTCCAGTCACCCCAACTTCCTCTCCGCTCAAGATCCAGGTCTCCTCTGTTTCCCTTCAGAAAATAGCAGTCCTCCCAGTGATATCAACTGAACTCACCCTAACAAGATATAATAAGACTAGCCATAAAAACTTCTATCAAGGCTGAACAAGGCAACCCAATGGAAGGAAAAAGGTCTTGTCTTAAATGTGTTCAGTATTGGGTTATCATAATTTTAAATATTTTTCAATATGTTTTTGGATTGTTAAGAGAGATATATAAAGTATTTATTTCAAGAGTTTTCCCTTGGGACCAGAGAGATGGATCAATAGTTAAGAGTACTTGCTGCTTTTGTAGAGGACCTGGGTTCGGTTCTCAGCAACCATATGTGCTTGTAACACCAGCTCTAGGATATAATATGCCTCCCCTCTTCTGGCCTCCACAGTCTCTTGCATGCACATAATGCATATATATAGGCAGTCACAAATACATAACAAATAAATAGATGGATGGATATATATTTTAATATATTTTATATACTTTTTTTATAGTTTCAGTTTACCCAAAATGGCTTTGCCTCTTGTTGTTTGTCAATAAAACAAACAACTTCAGTGATGAAAGCTTATGGAAAGTTTTAGTCTGCCCCCATAATCACACACTCACTGGAAAAAACACACACACACACAACTCTTTAAAGTTACAAATAAAATGATGTGCTGTTTCTTTCTAGAGTCTTTTTCATGATACAATTGCTTCTAAAAATGATAAACACAAACATATTATGTTCATGCATTTTATATGTACATGTACAAGGCATTGGGGTTATATACATTTATGTATGTATTATGTAAATACATATAATTCAGGAGATGCCGGGAAATGGAGTCAGGATAAGATAGCGTGTACACAGAATCATTGGAAAACACAACAGGATTGTTGCACATATCAACTCATAGAGACTGTGGCAGTGTGCACAGGGGCTGCACAGGTTCAAGCCATGCAGGGTCACACTGCTGAAAGCCACAAATCAACATGTAGCAGGAATCTTAAAGTGTCTTATTAATAACATCAAACCTGAGGCCAGTTATTGGGGTGAATGCTGGAAGATCAGAAAAGCAGAACAAGCCACAGCAACCTCACCTCGCCAGTTCCTCAGCTGATCCTATTTCCTCAGACTGGATGCCTCTGAGTCCTCATTCAGAATGGGTCTCAGCTGAACTGCTGCTAAAAGCCTAAAAGCTTAACCAGCCAAATGCTTCTAGTTTCTGGTCTTCACACCTTATATATCTTTCTGTTTTAGCCATCACTCCCTGGGATTAGCTCACTTCTTGGGATTAAAGGCTTGTGTCACTATGCTTGGATGTTTCCAATGTGGCCTTGAACTCAGAGATACAGAGGGATTTCTGTCTGTGGAATGCTAGGATTACACCAGTAGCACAGACACTGAGAGAAACAATCAATCAATGGGACCTGTTGAAACTGAGAAGCTTTTGTAGAGCAAAGGACACAGTCAACAAGACAAAGCGACAGCCTACAGAATGGGAAAAGGTCTTCACCAACCCCACATCTGACAGAGGGCTGATATCCAGAATATATAAAGAACTCAAGAAATTAGACATTAAAATGCCCAACAGTCCAATTAAGAAATGGGCTATAGAACTAAACAGAATTCTCAACAGAGGAAGTTCAAATGGCTGAAAGACATTTAAGGAATTGCTTAACATCCCTAATTATCCCGGAAATGCAAATCAAAATGACTCTGAGATACCACCTTACACCTGTCAGACTGGCTAAGATCAAAAGCACAGAAGACAGTTTATGCTGGAGAGGGTGTGGAGCAAGGGGAACTCTCCTCCACTGCTGGTGGGAATGCAAGCTTGTACAGCCACTTTGGAAATCAATATGGCGTTTCCTTAGAAAATTGGGAATCCATCTCCCCCAAGACCCAGCTGTAGCACTCTTGGGCATATACCCAAGGAATGCTCAATCATACCACAAGGGCATTTGCTCAGCTATGTTCATATCAGCTTTGAATGTAATAGCCAGAACCTGGAAACAACCTAGATGCCCTTCCACTGAAGAATGGATAAAGAAAATATGGTACATATACACAATGGAGTACTACTCAGCAGAGAAAAACAATGGCATCATGAGGTTTGCAGGCAAATGGATGGATTAGAAAAAATCATCCTGAGTGAGGTAACCTAGACTCAGAAGGACAAACATGGTATGTACTCACTCATAGGAGGATACTAGATGTAAAACAAAGATGACTAGACTGCTACACAACTCCAGGGAGGCTACCTAGAAAACGGGACCCTAGGAAAGACCCAAGGATCACCCAATGACAGAGAAATGGATGAGATCTACATGAACAACCTGGATGACAGTGGGAGTAATGAAGGGCAAGATTTGAGGGAAAGAAAGCTTAGGGGAGCAGGAGATCCCAGCTGGATCAAGAACAGAAAGGGAGAATGAGGAATAACAGACCATGATAAATGAAGACCACATGAGAACAGGAATAGGCAAAGTGCTCAAGAGGTCCCCAGAAATCCACAATGATATATCCTCTGTAGTCTGCTGGCAATGGTCGAGAGAAAGCCTGATCTGACCTAGTCTGGTGATCAGATGACTAAACACCCTAACAGTCATCTTGGAACTCTCATGCAATAACTGATGGAAGTGGATACAGAGATCCTTGGCCAGGCCCCAGGTGGAGCTCCAGGTGTCCAACTGTTGAGAAAGAGGAGGGTCTGCAAGAGTGTGAATTATTGAATCCAAGATTGCAAAAAGCACAGGGACAAATAGCCAATCGAATGGGAGCACATGAATTATGAACCAAAGGCTGTGGAGCTCCCAGCTGGATCAGGCCCTCTGAATAAGTGAGACCATTGAATAGCTTGATCTGTTTGGGAGGCACCCAGTCTGTGGGACCAGGATCTGTCCTTAGTGCATGAGCTGGCTGTTTGGAACCTTGGGCTTACACAGGGACACATGCTCGGCCTGGAAAGATGGGACTGGACCTGCCTGTACTGAATCCACCATGTTTAAATGAATCCCCAGGGGAGTCTTGGCCCTGGAGGACATGGGAATGGAGGGGAGGGGAAGGGGGGGGAAGTCGGGGGTGGTGGCGGGAGGGGGAGGACAGGGGAACCCATGGCTGATGTATAAAATTTAAAACACATAATAATAAAGAAAAAAAGTAAAACATATTTTAGATTTTGGATTAAAAAATAAATAAATAAAGGAGGCAGGAAGCCTAAGTCCGTTAGAACGGAAAAGCATGAATGTAATAGACTAGTCTGAGAAGGGCAATTTTATGTTATTTTAGTTTTTAAATAAATCCTTGTTTTGCCGTTCAAAAAAAAAAAAATAGGCATGAGTGCCACCATTTTCTAGCCTTTGTATCTGGTGATCTGGTGGCTGTCTGTTCTCTGACCCCAGATATATTAGGGTGCACAAGGTTTTGGGGAACACAATACCACATTCCCCACTTTTGTTTCCCTGAGATTCCATCCTGAACAAAGAATATATCTCCAACTGACGCTCCACAAGAAAATAAGGAGTTTGGCTAAATATATTAACCGCACTTGCGGGCAGTTCCTATGCCCAGCAGTAGATGGCAGCACAAAACAAACTCAATGGTGTTTTCACAGACATTCATCTCATGTTGGGTCATTTGATCATTTTTGTCTTACTGGTCTTTTGTTCGTATATGATGTGTATTATACCTTCCAATTCTGTATTTTTATGGTTGTTTGTGTGTGTGTGTGTGTGTGTGTGTGTGTGTGTGTGTGTGTGTGTGTGTGTGTGTGTTTTCTGTTTTTTCTTTTTCTATTTGGATTTGATTACTTCTTTGTTTTTGAAAGAGATAAAGAAAGATAGAACAGAACATGGAGTTTGGTGGGTAGAGAGATAAGAAGGATCTGGGTGGAGATAAGAAATAAACTTTGATCAAAATATATTGTACACATTTTTTAATTAATAAAAAGTTACCAAACAAGCAAGCAAACAAACAAAAACCCAGAGTATTTACTATGAACTCATAATGATGTTCTCCTTGAGGGCAATGGCAATTCTAGGTGAAGCAATACCATTCCATTCCCTTCTTTGCTTTTATTTCTCCACTGAGTCATTAGATCTATAACACAAGTACATTTTCACTCTTATGTTATCTTTCTGTTTATCTCATTGTAAAGAAAATTAAATAATTAAATACAAACAAGGAGGGGATTTTAAAATTATTTTTATCACTGTATCAACAACCACTGCAACAGTTCTTGGACTAGAATGTGCATTTATTAAGCACTTGGTAAATAAAATAATACTTTTATTCCTTTAAAAAAGTTACCTATTTCACTATACAATTTAGACCAAAGGAGGTAACTTGTGTCCCAATTTATCAAGTGAAAGAAAGTATCTTTCTCTTTCATTTTATGATACAATACACAATTAAAATGGCACAAACTAACTACCAAGTGCCTGATTTATCAGATGTACAATATCAAATGCATTTGAGATAATAGTAGCAGGGACACATATAAACGGATTTATGAAATTCTATAAAAAATCCTTATATCTAACCTAAAACCTTTTTCACACCTTATTTCCTACAAGACATTTGGTAAGTAATAATAGCTATTTGTAATGGCTGAAATAGTACAACTAGTTTGTTTTTCTCAGGAAGTCAAAATAAGAATGAATCACATATGTGTAGATAAATACTACCTTTTCTAAAACAATAAATGTTCTTCTAAGAGATTGATAAATAAGGTGCTTACAAAAAATGGAGCCTTGAAAAATACAGTAGTAATTATCATTCCCACTATTCCAACCCCTAATCTAGCTCATCAGATGAAAAGATTGGAACCAAGATAGGCAAGTATTGTGATTGATTGATCCCATAACTTAAAGAAACAACCCTATATCTGAAGATAACACACATTTATATAGGACTTGGAGAAAGTGAGCTGAAACTATATTGGAAGCCTCTGCCCTGAGGACTAGATCTTACAGAATCTCTGAGGATGCTGTCAAGCTGTGAAGGAAGAAAGGCAATCAGTAGTCCTGTGCATCTGTAAAGCCTATGGACCACAACAATGTTCAACATAGCATGATAAACTCAAAATTGAAATAATGGCATTCAGATCTTTAGCATAACCAACAGCCTTGTAATTGGACTTTAGGACATTCAATACAAGAGAATATATGCCTTGTACTGCAAAGCAAGTCAACTCTAATGCCTGATGAAGTCAGGGGCCCTAGAGGATATTTTTGAATGAGGTGTGTTGCTGAGGTTAGACTTTGGGGCCAGCTGATCAGGATATAGAACTCTCAGTCACGTTTCCATCACCATGTCTGCCTCTGTGCCACCACCATCCTTGCCATGATGAGAATGAACTAAACATCTGAAACTCTAAAGAAGCTCCAATTAAATGTTTTTTTAAAATAAAAGTTGCCATTGTCATGGCATCTCATAACAGTCGAACACTCACTAAGACACAAGTGTTGATAATTTTATAGATAAATACATACAAACATTAAGAAAGCAGGGGATGTTTGAAAGATTAGTTTTGAAAAATGGTGTAGTTTCTTCAAAGGACAATTACAGACAAGAACAAATTTCCAGACTTGTTATATATCCATTATATCGGAAGCGTGTTAGGACTGGGAAAGAGTATGCCGGCATTATGTTACAGAGTTATAATTTACAAGTTTAGGAAAATAAGATATAAATTTTCAGAACAATGGCAGATTGGCACATGCCTGTGGTTTAACACTTGGAAGCACAGGCAGTAGGATCAGTAAGTTCAGTGTCATCCTCTACGTAGAGAGTTTAAGGTCAGTCTCGGCAACAGGAGGCTGTCAAAATGATGAATGGAAGAAGAAAGATGGTGGGGAGGAATATAGGAAGGAATAGAGAAAAAACATAGAGACAGAAGGATCAAAGGAGGAAAGAAGGGATGAAGTGACTGAAGACAAGATAGAAAAGGAAAACGGCATTCATTGATAACTTACAACTGGAATTGTTAACACAGAAATTAACTACCTTCATCATTTATAATAATTCATAGCAGTTACAAAATTTAATTACTAAAATATCTTAAAAGTTAAGTAGAGGTTTTACAGCCTTGACCTTTTAGTATTTCACATGTGAATGTATTGGCAATTCTTTCTATCCCTACAGGTTAAGGAGGCGATAAAATGAGAAGGGAATTGAATATCCAGTGAATTAGATGCAGTGTAGGAAAGGCCAAAGCAAATTCTATGTCTTCATAATTTTCTCACACACACAAATAACCAAATGTCTGAATGATCACATACCACATATGTATTTTGTGGGATATTAAGAGGGTTAATTTTAACCCTTGCTAATAAGAATGATTTAACCAAAGTTTAGTGGCTGGAAGCAAATTCAACATGAAACCTGTTTTGCATTAAAACAATCTAGGAAGAGAACCAAAGGTTTGATGCCAGTTGACCCTGGCTTTATACTCCTATAGACTGACAAGATGGCTAGGATGAAGGCATCACAGGAGAGTTCCCTTGCAGGCAGTGACAAAAGACACTCTGAAGAAGCTTGAGGCAGGAGGGGCCGTGTTAGGGAATATTTAACTAACTTTGATTCACTCTAATTAAAGTGTGATTTTACTCTTGTTTTTCATACGCAAATCAGAAATCCAGCTACATGGATTATCTACCCTTATATCATCATCTCTGACTGACACTACATTAGAATGAAAAACACCACAGGTATTTTAAATTTTTCCTGGTATGAATGGATTTAAATAAACTTTGTTTAAAAGTTCATTTTATTTTAAAGTGTGTGTGTGTGTGTGTGTCTGTCTGTCTGTGTGTGTGTTTATGTGTGCGTATTTGTATGTAAATGTGTGTGCAGGTTTCACAGAGTACAGAAGATGGTTTCTCATCCCTAGAACTTGAGTTAATAGTGGTTGTAAACTACTGGATGTGGGTGATGCTATCTGAACTTAAGTCCTCTACAAAGGGCAAGACACTCATTTAACCACAGAGCCATCTCTCCACCCCCAATGATTCTAGGTAACATTTTTGTAAGTGGCTATATGTTCAAATAGTCACACAGTCAAATTTCTCACAAAAATTATACATAGTAATGCAAATTTAGTAAAAAGTTAAATAAATTATATCTGATAAATCAAAATAGGTTTATATAAAAATTTTAATACATTTTGTATATTGAGAACAGCATAAAATTATAAACCAAATGTAATTACTACTAAGCATTCTATCTTAGGCTTTTTGTCCTCACAGAATACTGATAAATAACTGAAGAGCTAGATATACAAATATATTTTTAAGATTTTCTATAACACAAAAATGTTATTGAGTGTAAATAATAAATTTATGCAAACTGTGATTAATGAAAGCAATACACTAACAATCTCTTTAAACTGTCTGCTTTTAAAAATACTGTGTTACGATCCAGGTGATGGTGGCGCACACCTTTATTCCCTGCACTTGGGAGGCAGAGGCAGGCAGATCTCTGTAAGTTCAAGGCCAGTCTGGGCTCCAGAGTCAGTTCCAGGACAGGTTTCGAAGCTACAAGGAGAAACCCTGTCTGGAAAAAACAAAAAACAAAACAAAACAAACAAACAAACAAACAAAAAACCCTAAAAACCAAACAAAAAAACTGTGTTATTACATTAGTATCAATGGAATAGCACTGAAAATGTTCAGGTGTTAATATATTACAATCTTTTATGTTGGGAAAGTTGTATATAGTCAAAGATATAAACTAACAGAAAGATATGGGCCAGTTTATTTACTATATCACAGTAATCATTAAGAAAAAACATGTGACAAAATCAGTTTTATTTTCATAAATACAATAAGTAGAGAGTTTAAAATGGCACAGCAGGAAATCATATACTATATCTAATTTTCTTACATATGTCATTTCATTAGATATTTTAACTACAATAAAAGGTGGCTTAAAAATAACTTATAACCAAATATATGTATAAATCAACAGAGAAGTATATAGTGACTCATAAAATATGAGGATTTTATCACTTTTTTATACATTCTTTTTCAGAAAAGGAATGAAAGTTTAGTTATACTAGAATATTAGAATGTTTGTTTACTTTAAACTATTAAATATTGGAATTTTAGTTCCCTTTGTAATAGTGTTGGAAATACATGTTTAAGACAGCATTGTAGTATGTTTATTTTATATTCAATACACATATGAATTTATGCTTACTTCACTACTTAAAATCATTCACTAGCATGAACTAGGTCAAGACAGTGATCCCCCCCCCATGTGTATGCTCAGAGCCTCAGGAAGCTAGGTCAGTCCAGCCAAATAGAGAAAAGGACTGTTTGTGGATGATCAGACATTTCATTTAATGTATAGGTTTACAATGTAACATTCTGCAATTAAGCAGTAAAGTAACTTGGTAGTAGAACACATACTTACTATGTATGAGGCTCACCCATGATTTAGATGAGAGAGAGAGAGAAAGTGGGAGAGAGAGAGAGAGAGAGAGAGAGAGAGAGAGAGAGAGAGAGATTGAAATCTAAACAAATGGGCACACTTGGAGTTTTTCTTTGTTTTCACAAACCTCAACTGTAAAGGTCTGATTGATTTCTGATATATATATATTCTGAAACGAAAATGAAAACAACCCTTTAAGCCAGTCTTAAAAGCTTCAAAGTATGCTTAATAATTTAGTTATTAAAATATGTGGACAATCTCTGCTTTTTCTATGTGCATATTTAAATAATATTAGATATAAAACATTTTTCACATTGTTGTGGAGTTTCTTCAACATGCAGATTTTAAATGAGAAGATATAGAAGATAACACTTTGGCCAGAACATAGTCCTTTGGGATGTGAAAAACATCAGAACTAAAGTGTGAAAGTCTAATTGCCCTACTTCTCTGAAGATAGCTGCTGTACAGATGCTACTCAATGTCTCTGCTTCAGGAAGTGGGAAATGAAAAGTTTCTAATGCAGGAGCGTTTTATGCTAAGGAGATTCTGAGTTGTCATGATTAAAAAATTTCCACCCATTATTCGGACCCTATTGATCATGGCAGGAAGCAGGAAAGCATGCAGCTCATTGATTTTCTGTGGCTACTGAATGCATTATGTCTGACATATTTGATGGGTAGGCAGGTTTCAAAGGAAGCTCAGTTAAGCTAATCTTAGTTCAGGGGAATATTCACAATGGAATAAGAAACCTTGTAATTGCAAGAGAAAATAGAAGAGTCAGAGAACTGTATTATGAGCTATATCAGCATAAAAATTAGACATGAGCCTTCCCAAGAGACTACAGTAAAACACATCAAGTCTTTGATGCTGCTGTTCACAAATGAAGCAATTACTGGGTAACTTCAGTTTTTCACCCTTCAGCCAAGATAGTGAATGCAAAGCAATTAGTTATCCTGTCCTCTTACCTAAAGGAGATATCAGAATTCTATGAAGTTTTTTAAATGTAACAGATGAAATCAAAAAATTGCATAGCACAAGTGAAATTGAAAGCATGTTACTCACTGTAAATTCAATATTTTATTTCTGATGATCTTTTTTTCATTATTGTACTTATTATTTAAAATACACATCTTTCCACATTATTAAGATCATAGGATACCAAAGTAGAAACTCAATACAAAATTCAAGTCACAATGACATTTTTCTAACCTGTGAATCATTCCCATTTTTAAATTAAAGCCAGAAACTCTGATCTAGTCTCCATGTTGGATACTATCTCAGTGACTTACTAATACAGTGTCAGAGTGCAATGTTATGTATATACAAATAGTGTCAAAATGCTCAATGAAAATTTACAGTACATTAAGTACCATGATGGTGTGTATGCTATAGGTGAGTATAATTAAATTAGCATCAACTAAGTGGTCCTCAACGACCACAAACATTGTTTGTTTGGCAATCAACTTTCTCATTTTTCCAGGTCATTTAGCATACACTCAGACAACCAAAGTTATGAGAATAAATGGGAGCATGCCAACATGTAATGTCATATTCTAATTCACTGAAGTCTCAAGAAAATTCCCCTATCCTTTCCCAGTAGAGCATTATATTTCTCTGCTTTGGGAATTTGACCTTCAACATGGGCTGTTAGTATAAATTTCAAACTTGATGCATCTGACACTTTTTAACTATCCTTCCTTGTGTTGATGCTTCGCTAACTGTTTTAAGTTGCCATAGAATTACATTTATTATAATAACTTGCAGTTAAGACATGTGGCTTGTGCAAAGAAAACTGATTTCCAGGATCCGGACAGGAAAGAGGCTCAACAACAGATCTTAGACTTTCCTTTGAAGAAATTGAGGCTCATAGAAATTCATTCTAATGCTGGTGTTGTGTGTACAGATTAATGGCAATAGTGGGAATTAAATCTAGAACTTTATTTCATACAAAACGCTTTTTACTGAATCTTGACATCCCTTTGATACTTTTGTTTTTCATTAAAATCTTAAGAAAACGAACAGTTCAGATAATGAAACTAACAGCCCTTCCTTGATTGTAGAACTTTACAGCTATTAACAAAAATACACCATTTCATCCCTTGGGGTTGTGTTTCCCATTGTTCCTCGTAAACTGTATACATCAAAAAGGAAATTGTTGTTTCTGTGATATTATCTGCAGAAGATCAGTCTTGATTTTTCTTCATAGTGCAGTTCATCTGTGCACATTTTTATGTGATAACACATTTGCTGCTATAAGGAGACTGAAAAAAAGAAAGAAAGACTCTATTCTGAAGAGTATTTTTCATAAGGAATAAGTCTATAATGATGTAGCTTGAGTTTTCTCCAGTCCCACCCAGGTCCATAGCCACTCAGATCCAAATAAACACAGAGGCTTATATTAATTAAAACTGTATGGCCTAATGGCTCAGGCTTCTTGTTAGCTAGATCTTTCATCTTAAATCAACCAATAATTCTTATTTATGTTTAGTCATGTGGGTTGGTACCTTTTCCCAGTTCTGCATTCACATCTTGCTTCTTCAGTGTCTGGCTGGCAACTACTGACTCAGCCTTCCTGTTCCCAGAATTCTCCTCTCTACTTGTCCCGCCTATACTTCCTGCCTGGCTACTGGCCAATCAGCATTTTATTTATTAACCAATCAGAGCAACACATTCCCAGCATACAGAGCAATATCCACAGTATAATAATGTCTGAGCATGACTATAAACATCCCCAGAGGCCAGTACTCCACTGCAGTAGCTTGCAGAGGCATGAAGGGGGGTTATATGCAATTCTAGATTATACTGTGTTCTGTAAATTAGGAGTGTTTGGACATCTTATATAGCTCATGGATGGACATAGTATTGAAAGTCTAGCTATGTGGAAGAGGTAGTTACTGAATGAAATAGGACAGCTTAGCTTAGAAAATAAACAAATCTAAAGGCTTTGGCAATTTTCATCCAAAATTGATAGTGTTTTATTTCATTCACTTCATTCTGGTCTTGCAAATTTTCTATGAACTAGAAACAATGGATAAAAGTCATGGATACAGATACTTCATTTTATTATGTTGAGCAACAAAGCAGATATTGAGAAAGAAGGAGTGTTCTAACTCACAACATGGAAAACACCAATTATAGGCACTCAGAGTGTGGTGTGACTATAATCAGGTGGTATCCTTCTTGTGAGATAATCATCATTACAATTTAATGATGATTATCTCAGCCATATGCTGTAACATTAATTTTAAAAGGTCTTATTAATAAAAACAAACCCAGAGACAGATATTGGGGTGAATGCTGAAAGATCAGAGAGACAGAACATACCACTTCCAACCTCACCTTGCCAACTTCTCAGTCAATCATGTTTCCACAAATTCTCAGACTGGAAACCTCTCAATCCTCACCCAAATGGATCTCAGGTGAACTGCTGCTAAAAGCTAAATGTTTAAAAAAGGCTCTTGTAGCAGGAATCTTAAAGAGTCTTATTAATAAAATCAAACCTGGGGCCAGTTATTGGGCTGAATGCTGGAGTATCAGAGAATCAGAACAAGCCACAGCTACCTCAGGCTCTAGTTCTGGTCCTCAAGCCTTAAATACCTTTCTGCTTCCTGCCATCACTTCCTGGGATTAAAGGTGTGAGTCACCATGACTGGTTGTTTCCAATGTGGCTTTGGGGTTGGGGATTTAGCTCAGTGGTAGAGCACTTGCTTCACCTTGCCAGCTTCCTCAGCTGATCATGTTTTCCTCAGGATCCTCATCCAAATGACTCTCAGCTGAACTGCTGCTCCAAAGCCTAAAAGCTTAAACAGCCAAATGCTTCTAGTTTCTGGTCTTCTCACCTTATATATCTTTCTCTTTCTGCTGTCACTCCCAGGTATTAAAGGCTCACTTCTTGGGATTAAAGGCTCACTTCTTAGGATTAAAGGCATGTATCACCATGCTTGGCTGTTTTCAGTGGCATTGAACTCTAGAGTATTAGGATTAAAGGCATGAGTGCCACCATTTTCTAGCCTCTGTATCTGGTGGCTGTCTGTTCTCTGACCCCAGATAAATTTATTAGGGTGCACAATAATTTGGGGAACACAATACCACCACATTTCCCCCTTTTTGTCTAAAATTTAAAAGAAAACTTATAACTAATATAAGAGAAACTATCCAATAAATATATACAATATATACAGTCAAGAATTACATTAACAATGTCTAGTCCATTAACATTTGACAGATTTAGATGAAAAACTCCATTATATGAATTAACAATGTCCAGTCCAGTAACATTTGATAAACTCAGAAAAAAATTTTTCATTACAGGCGAGAGGCTTTTAAGTGAATTTGTACCATGAATGTTGGGTGCCAAATGTAGGAGGGATCTTAAAGAGTCTTATTAATAAAATCAAACCTGGAGCCAGTTATTGGGCTGAATGCTGGAAGATCAGAGAATCAGAACAAGCCACAGCTGCCTCAGGCTCTAGTTCTGGTCCTCATGCCTTAAATACCTTTCTGCTTCCTGCCATCACTTCCTGGGATTAAAGGTGTGAGTCACCATGACTGGTTGTTTCCAATGTGGCTTTGGGGTTGGGGATTTAGCTCAGTGGTAGAGCACTTGCCTAGCAAGTGCAAGGCCCTGGGTTAGGTCCTCAGCTCCGGAAAAAAGAAAAAAACAAAAAGCACACTGCTCCAGTGTGGCTTTGAACTTACAGAGATCCAGATGGATCTCTGACTCTGGATGCTAGCATTAAAGGTGTGTGTCACTATTTTCTGGCCTCTATTTCTAATCCAGTGGCTATTCTGTTCTCTGACCCCAAATAAGTTTATAAGGGTGCACAATATACTGGGAAACACAATATCACCACAATATGCTACTTTTATTATTATATAGTCAGTTATAGAAAGAAATGGATTGGTTTCCAAAAGGCCAATGACTTTCTTATCTTCTCCTTCTTCTTTCTCTTTCTCTTTTTCCCATCCTCTCCCTCCTACTGGTTTCCCTCCTCCCTCCTCCCCTTTCTTCTTCTTCTTCTTCTTCTTCTTCTTCTTCTTCTTCTTCTTCTTCTTCTTCTTCTTCTTCATCTTTTTCTTTGTCTTCTTCTTTTACACTTAGAAAAGTATGTCCTATATTTTCACTAGAAGGCCTTTTAAAGAATATGGAAATTAATATAGAATAAAGAAAAACTGTCAAGTTGCCTTAATCAACTTAAAATGGCACTAAAGTTGATTTCATGCTTGTGTTAGCACCTGACACCTCTCAGCTCTCCTTCCTCTAGATGTCAAAAATCATTACAAGTTAATTGTGGTGATAAATACTAAGACAGAATAGTTGATGTGAAATAAAATGCAAATTAAGATCAGTTTTAAGCAAGAAGGTTAAGTCTATGTGACCTCCTGACAGTTTTTAAATGCTGTAGAAAAAGAGGTACATGATCCCTTTGCTCTGATGATTTTCACCATGAAAGATCTATTTTGTTTTCTTAAGTATTCCTGACACTCTAAAGGTGAATCCATGGCAACAAAGTGCCATGTATGGCTTGAGATGCTCACCCCTTTAGAACATAAAATAATTCAATGGGAGGAGTATTTGAATATAAAACATTATATTTATTCCATCTATAAAAAAGTTGTCACACTTTTTTTTTCCACTTCATTGTGTGAACCAGCCTATCTTCCATCAAACCAAATGGACTATTCCTATGTTTTCTACCGCAGCTCTTAGTAGGATGATATGGCAAGTGATGGATACTATATATTAAACTTACTCTTTGTTTTAAATGAAATTCTTCATAATTACATCTGCATATCTGCACCTTGTATCAAAGGAATGGATGGTATTGAAAACATAGAAATCAAAGCTCTCAGCTCATTTCCAGCTTCCTTTCCACGTGTCTTGCTGCCCAGGGTGAGGTGTCTTCAGCAATAGGGGCCTTTTGTCTACATGTAGTGGACAATGGAGAGGAATAGCATATGCCTATACTGTTCTGGGGATCTCTGCGGCTTCCCAGACCACCAACATCCATGGAGGGTTTTCATACCTACAACTGCAACTTTTGTTTAGTGACTCATTGTTACTGGAAAAACCTGTAATTTTTTCTCTTCAAGTTCTTTGTCATTATTACATGTGCAATTGGCACACCTGACACTGCATTTCCGTGGGTCTTTTTCATTCACCCTCATCTAATTTTCTCTCTTCCCTGCCATGATACATTTGGATCACAGAAACTGAGCTTCTATTTACAACTTTCTGGTACTGGATTCTGCTGTATAATTTCATTTTACTCATATTCTACATTTTTTCATTCCTTTAATATTTCTTCAGATTTCTTGAGTTTTACAGGTGCTTCAATTTAAACACAAACTTTAAATAGTCAAAGATGTTTTCCACAAATAAGAAAGAATGTGTACCATTTCTTATTCTGGTCCTGCATTACTTCAGTACATCTCTTTTAAGGATCAATCTATTTACACATAAATCTCATCATTTCATTTTTTTTCTTTGCCCATTAAGAGAGGGCGAATCAGGAGGATTTTAAGAGCCAGAGTAAGAAGTTTGCTGTGCAAGAATCTCTCCTAAAAATGGTTGCATAAACAAGCCTGAGGGGAAAAATGGCTTAATCAAAAGCCATGTTAACTTGGAAGACAGAAATGTAACAGGGCTCCATTCCTAGAAAAAGAACTATGGACAGCTAAGGACCTCTGGGAGATGAACTAGCCTCCCCCAGGAATGAGCTCTGATGATGGCTAATCTGATTCAGAGAGGTCTTCCCTGAGACTAATCTATGCAAACAACAAAAGCAATCTTACTTAGCAGGTTATATTTATAGAATTGTTCATTCTTTTACAAGTACAATACATATGTATAGAGTCATAATTATATACTACACATCTGTAAGTAACAGGAAAAATAAAAGAAAAAGGGATAGCTGCCAATTTGAGAGTCAGGGGAGGAGGGAATGGCTGTTGAAGGGAGGAAAGGGTATGGCAGAAAGTGATTTAGTTATCTTTTAACTAAAGTAGACAAAAATAAACATTAAATAAACATAGCAATAAAAAAGTGAATGCATAGCAAATCCCCTGTGTAACACCTATGGATAAAATAAAATGTTATTTACTTAAAAATTAATTTAGCCTGGAAAAGCAGAAAATTGTGACACATGCCACATTACATGTGGATCTTGAAATTATCTTAGACAAAATCCAGAACCAACTGATGTGTGGGTATGGTGCAGGAATGAACTTGTGGATTACTTAATTCCAGTAAAATGTACACTTAACAATATTTTAAAATAAAGACTATCTATTATTTCATTTATTATTTCATAAGTCAAAAACAAACCAACTCAGTGGGAGGCAAGGTACTATATAGAGCAATGCATACTGTCTGAGGCAAAAGCGTCTCTATCATGTGCATTGATCACATTGTCATATGTCCCCATAACTCTGTAAGATCCTTATTTTCCTATAACAGCCAAAAATAAAAATTAACTTAAAATAAATTTTTAAAATGCAGAGAGAGAGGAAGTAAAGGAAACAGAAAATATTGATTATTTAAATAAGACAAGAAGGGAAATTTGAGATTCAGTATACTGTGTTAGTCAAATATGCATCACCTGAGGGCACAGGAATCATCAGACTGACCCAGCTATGATTCCTGGTAAATTGGTTTACTTATGAGATTAAACTGAAGATAAGATTGTCAAAATGTCATTACTTACAAAGTATAAAAGTAGCATTGAAAATAATCATCTATGAAATACAATCTATATTGAAAAACTAAAATCATACAAAGAAATAAATTGCCTATCTGGAAATAACTATTGAAACAAATTCTTGTATATAAAGGATTCAAAAAACACATAAAAAAAGCTTAGTACAAAAAGAATTTTATTTAGGGGTTAAATATTATACACTATAATGACCAAGTGAGGGAATTGAAAAAAATCATCATTTAAACAAGAGCAATATTTGAAAATCAAAGAAAGAACTCAAATCAAGCCTTAATTGATGGCACATGATCAAGGAGTAGCGCTCCAACTCCAAAATGAAATGTAGGAGTTAAAACATTTAGTGAATATGAAACTGAAATGAAGCAACAATCTATTTCCCAAGTTTTTCAATACAGCTATGTATAAAATTGTATAAACAAATGTTTGCAGAGAAATTTGACTGTGTATTTTTACAATTGAATATGACATGTTTAGGAATATATAGACAAAATGATTTTTTAAAAAGCTCTATGAAACTGCCATACTCTGATAAAATATCTCAATATCACTGACTAAAGAGAATAACATAAAATAGAAAAATTAGAAGTGAAACAATTTTCTCATCAGAAGTTGCACACATTTAACTAACACCTCATTTTTCGTGTGTACTAGAACATATCAAAACTAGGATGATACAGAATTACTTCCAACAAAGAAAAGAAAAAATGATATTGTGAAATCAATAAAATTCATTGGAGCTTTAAACAAAAAAATTACTAGGAATGAAATAAACAGAAAATACTGGTGAAAGATCTTTCATAATGATTTGAGAACTTGTCTTCTCAAGGATAACTCTTCAACATATAATAATTCACTATCACAGTTTAAAAATTAAACTCTAAAATTCAATACATAGGCAAACTCATCACTCAGACAAATGTCCCAGGTAAAACCAACTAATTGCTATGAAACACCTTCACTATTATCATAATTTAAAGAAATATTCATGGTCTGCAGCCATAATTCAATGACAGAATAATTCCATAGCATGTGAAAATCATCGATTAATCCCCAGTTCTTCAAGTAAATTGAGTAATTAAGCAAATTAGTAAAAATCGTTTTAACATTCATTCTTTGAAAATATATTGATATTTTTAAAATATTATACTAGTTTGAACATATATTTATAACAAAGATACTAAGCACAACTATCTGAAGCTAAAGATGAAATAAAATTATAAGTGATCTTTTTATTATTTTTTACTTAATATTTTTCTGGTACTGAAAACAGATGCTTTCCTCACATAACATATGTTGATTATGGTTTTCCCTCACTATAATTATTCAGTTTGCCGCCACCTATCTTCCTATACCAATTCACTTGTCCTTCACTCTCTTCCTGTCTCTCATTAGAGAACAAGATTCTAAGAGATAACACTAAAATCTAACAAAACAAAATAGAAATATAAAATAAAACTAAAGATAAACAAACAAAAGGAAAACATTCCAAAAGAAGGCACTAGAATCAGAGACCCAATCATTTGCACACTCAGGAATCCCATAAAACTACTAAACTGGAAGCCATGTGTGTGTGTGTGTGTGTGTGTGTGTGTGTATGCGTGTGTGTGTGTGTGTGTGTGTGTGTGTATGCTTGTGTGTATTCATGTATGTATGTATACATATATACATGTATGAAATGTCTGTATCCACACATACACACATACACATATTTTCTATATACACAGAATACCTGATGCAGACCCTTGTGCATGCTGCCTCAGTCTCTGTAAGTTCATGTGAGTTTTGATTATGTTGGTTTAGAGCATCTTGTTTTCTTGGTGTCCTCCACCACTCTGGTTCTTACACTTAATCCTGAGGAGAGTGATTTGATAGAGTTTTCATATTTGTGCCTGACTGTCCCAAAGTCTCTGTCTGCAGATTTTCCAGCTGTAGGTCTCTATATTTGTTCCTGTGCACTGCAGGAGCAAACTTCTCTGATGTCTTGCTGTGGGCCACAGGAATATATCATAAGAATTCAGCTGGTTATGGCAAAGTCACTACCTGGAGGGATCAGGGAATTCCTCCAGAGGAAGCCAAATCCCAAGGAGTTTTTGGTGTTACTTGGCTTGTTATATATCAGCTGTATTCTGTTAAGAAAATCATGTATGCCTTCATAGTTTTCCCAATTGACTTTTCCCCTAGAAGGGCTAACTGTGGACTGATCACTCTCTGGACTTCCACATTCCAGGAATTTGGAGAACAGCCTTGGGAAAAGCTTTTCACAATTTAGCTTGGACCCTCCCTTCTTATACTGGGACTTCCAGGTGGCAGAAGGTTGGAGGGAGACACCACCAGCCGCTGCCATGAAAAGCAACATGTAAAGACACTGGTAAGCCACAAGCCATGTGGCAAAGTATAGACTAACAGAAATGGGTTAATTTAAGATAGAAGAAGTAGATAACAAGAAGCCTGCCTCGGCCATACAGTTTCTAAACAATGTAAGTTTCTGTGTGCTTTCTTGGTTGGGTCTGAGTGACTGTGGGACTGGCGGGTAAGAGATTTGTCCTGACTGGGCCAGGCAGGAAAACTCTAACTACACTTAGAATGTAGAGGTCAAGTCTCTATTTAGGGACCAGATAGACTTATACACACACAATAAGTTGTGTAGATGTTGTCTTCAGCGAAGCATCACTGTCCATTTGTGCTTATAGTGTTGGCAACAGCCTGAGTGGTTCGAGGATTCCCATGAGACCCCTTTGGCCAACAACTCAATTAGATGCAAACCAATTCCAGTACTGGATACTTCATTTGGTAATAAGAGATGGCCACTTGGGACTCTGTCCCTCCCATTATTTGGCAGTTTCATTTAGATCACCTTCATATGTCTATGCATTATAGGAAGCTTCTGCTACATTAGCTTTCTATACTAGTGCTCAAATGACACTTAATTTTGGTTGTCTCTCCCAGTATTCCCACTCTGATCACTCTCTTGTGAGGCTCCTGTTCCAGTCTTCCCCATCCATCCGTAAGTATCTATTCTATTTCTCTCTAGTGACAAGAGCTCTCTGTACCCACAAGTACCTTACTCTACACCTGACCTCTGTGGGTCTATGTATAGTAGATTAGTTATACTTGACTTAACATTGAATCTTCATATATTGAATACATATAATATATTTGTTTTCTGTATCAGGAATATCTCACTCAGGATTTTTTTTTTTTTTTTTTTTTTTTTTTTTTTTTTTTTTTTTTTTTTTTTGGTTTTTCGAGACAGGGTTTCTCTGTGTAGCTTTGTGCCTTTCCTGGATCTCGCTCTGTAGACCAGGCTGGACTTGAACTCACAAAGATCCACCTGGCTCTGCCTCCTGAGTGCTGAGATTAAAGGCGTGTACCACCACCACCTGGCCCTTTTATTTTTTATTTTTTCTGTTGAAGGACAAGTACTATGAAGAGAGGAGCAATGAAAAATTTGAGCAAGTGCTTCTGTGTTAGGATGAAGTATCCTTTGGGTATATGCCCAAGACTGGCACAGCTGACTCTAGAGGTGTAGATTACCATCTTCCTAAGCAACACCACACTGTAGTGGCTGTACAAGTTTGCAGTCCCACCAAATTTGAGTGAATGTTCCCTTTCATATTCTGGCCAGCAGGAGCTGTCACTTGTTTTGTTGATATTATCAACAAAGGTACACACACCCACACCCTGCATACATACATACATACATACATACATACATACATACATACATACACACACACACACACACACACACACACACACACACACACATATACCCAATATATGTTCTATATTGGATATTAGACATCTATCAGATATGTTGTTTCTAAAAGTCTTTTTCATTTTGTGGCTGCTGCTTTGTTTGGATGAACTCCATTTGTTGAAGATATTGTAATTTTTCCAATGCGACTTTCTGCCCTCTTTACTAAAAATCAGGTGTTTATAGGTGTGTGAATTTATATCTGCATCTTCAATTTGATTCTATTGATCAACGTATCTGTTTTTTGCCCATATCATGCAAATATTTTATTATTATAGTTTTGTGATATAACTGAAATCTGAAATAGTTATACCTCCAGCAGTTCTTTTTTTTTTTTTAGAATTGTTTTAGGTATTTTTTTTTCTGTGTGTGTTTCCATAGGAAGCTGAGTATTATACTTTCAAGGCCTGCACAAAATTGTGTTAGAATATAGATGAGGATTGCATTGAATCTATAGATTCCTTATGTTAGGGTGACCACTTTTACTATATTAACCCTACATATCCATTTCATTTTCTGATATCTTCTTCAATATGTTTTTTTTTCAAATAATAAAGCTTTTTATCTTACAAGTCTTTCACTTTGCCTTTTTGGAATTACCCCCAAGATATTTTTATATCATTTTATACTGTTGTGAAAGGCATTGTTTCCCCAATTACTTTCCTAATTCTTTTGTCATTTTTTTTATAGGAGAGCTAATGATTTTTAGTGAGTTAATTTTGTGTTGAGCTACTTTGATAAACACTTTGGTGAAAGTGTTATCCACTATAGGAGTTTCTTGGAGGAATTTTTTAGGGCCACTTACCATAACATTTGCTAATAAAATACTTTAACTTCTTCCTTTCCAACTTGTATCCCCTTGGTCTCCTGCTGTTTTTTGCTTTAGCTAAGACTTCAAGTACATTATTAAATAGGTATGGAGAGTATGAATATCTTTTTCTTGTTTCTGATTTTAGTGGAATTGCATTGATCTCTCCATTTCAGTTGATGTTGGCTGTGGGTTTGGTGTGAACTGCCTTTATTACGTGGAGTTATGTGCCATGTATCTCTAATATCTCCAAGACGTTTATCGTGAGAGGGTGATGATTTTGTCGAAAGCATTTCCTGCATCTAATGAAATGATATATTTTTTTTTGTCTTTCAGTCTGTTTATACTGTGAATTACATTTATTGATTTATTTATTATAAACCATTCCTGCTATCTGGGATAAAGTCTACTTGATCATGGTGGATATTCTTTTTGATATGTTCTTGCATTCAATTTGCCAGTATTTTACAGAGAGATTTTGCATCTGTGTTCATAAGGAAAATTGGTCTGTAATTCTGTTTCTTTGTTGGGTCTTCATGGGGTTTGGGCATCAGGGTAACTGGGACCTAGCAAACAGAATTGGACAATGTTCCTTCTGTTTCTGTTTTGTGGACTAATTTAAGGAGTGTTAGTATTAACTGGCTGTTTTGTTTCATTTTGTTGTTTTAAGGTTTTTATTTTGTTTTGTTTGTTTGTTTGATTTTGATTCATAGATTTAACTGACTGATTTCATTTCACTACTGGTAATAGGTCTGTTTAGATTGCTAACCTGATCTTGATTTAACTTTGGTTAATTGCTCATTTCTTTTATATATTTTTTCCAATTTGACAGCATACAGTTTTTAAAGTGTTTGCTGGATCTCCTCAGTGTTTGTTATCTTCCCCTGTTCATTTCTGTTTTATTATTTTGGATACTGTCTTTCTGGCTTTTAGCTAAAGATTGAATGGGGGTTTGCCGATCTTACTAATTTTCTCACAGAACCAACTCTTTGTTTCACTGACGGTATTGTTTTTGTTTGTTTCTGTTTTATTGATTTCAGGCCTGAATTTGATCATTTCTTGCCATGTATTCTGTCTGGGTGTTATATATTCTTTTTCTCCCAGAGCTTTCAGGTGTGCTATTAAGTTACTAGCATGGGATCTCTCCAGTTTTGTTTGTTTGTTTGTTTTATACAGGCACTCAGTGCTATAAACTTGCCCCTTGAAATCACCTTCCTTGTGTCCCATAAGTTTTGGTGTGCCATGTATTCCAATGAAAAAAGTCCTCAATTTCTTTCTCGTTTTCTGTCTTGATCCTTTTTCAGTTCAGTGGAGAGTTATTCAGTTCATATATATATATATATATATATATATATATATATATATATATTCTATGGAAGTGAGATTATATTATAGCATTTTTTTCCTTTATCTCTTGAGATGTTCTTTGTGTGGAGTATGTGGGGACTTCTGGAGAAGTCACGGGAAGTGTTGAGAAGAAAGTATGTTCCTTCTATAAATATTTGTTAGGTCCATTTGGTTTGAAGTGTAAGTTCCAGCATCTATCTGTTTAGGTTTTATCTGGAGGTGCTCCCTGATGGTGAGAGGGAAGTATTGAATTCTCTAGCAGTGTGTGAAGTCAAGATGTGATTTAAGCTGTAGTAGTGTTTCTTTTATGAATTTGAATGCCCTTGGGTTTGTGCATAGGTGGTGCACTGTGATGTCCTTGGTGGATTTTTCTTTTGGTGGGTACGTAGTGTCCTTCTCTATCTCTTTTGATTACTTTTTTTGTAGTCTATTTTCTCAGATCTTACAGCTATAGCAGCTGGCTTCTTATTTCAATTTGGCAGTTTTTAATATTTTCTTTGTTCTATAAGTTTAGTGTTTTGATTATTATGTGGTGGGGGGACTTTCTTTTCTGGTCCAATCTATTTGGTGCTTTGTATGCTTCTTGTACCTTGGCAGGCATCTCCATCTTTAGGTTCCAGAAACAGTCTGCTATGGTTTAGTTGAAAATGTTTTCTGTGCCTTTGACCCACATTTCTTAGCCTTTCCTCTATTCCCATTATAGATAGGATCTTCTCATAGTGTTCCACATTTCCTGGAAGTTATTTGCCATTTTTTTTTTACATTGATCATTTCTTCTATAGTGTAGTCAAAGCCTGAGCTTCTCTCTTCCATCTCTTGTATTCCGTTGTTGAGGCTTGCCTCTGTGATTTACATATCAGTTCCTAACTTCTCATTTCCAGATTTCTGTAAGTTTGGGTTTCTTTTTATTGTTTCTTTTTTTTTACTCTCAGATCTTAAACTGTTTTATCGATTTCCTTCCACTGTTTGTTTGTGTTTTCATATATTTCTTGAAGATATTCATGTATTTCTTCTTTAAGGACCTCTATTATCTTTGCAAAGGCTGTGTTAAGGTCTTTTGCTTCAGCTATGTTGGAATACTCAGGATCTGTGCTAGGGTTGCTGGGATCTAGTAGGGATATATTATCCTGGATGTTCCTGATTATGGTTTTATGATGAAGTATTGACATCTGGGATTAGGAAGATTGTAATTTTTGGTGCTGATACCTTATGTCATATTTGTTGGTGGGTGGTTTCTGTATACTCTCTGATTGTTAGGAGGTTGTGTTAGCTGTGTATTTTCTTATAGAAAATTCTTCTAGGTTTCTGGTAGGTGTGGCCACTGTATGTTCCAGGTAAAATGCTTTTCTGGGTATTGGGAACTGACACTTAGGAATGCTGTGGGTTGGGTGGGGGGAGGGGATGAGAGGGTCTACTAGAGGAAGGAGAGCAGTGTGTTCCACCAATCTCAAAGTTGTTCTTATTTGCATTTTTCTGCTGACTTAAGACATTGAACATTTCTGTATCTGTTTCTCAGCTATTTATCTTCATATTTTGAGAACTCTTTGTTTAGTTCAATACAGCATTCCTAACTGTGTTGTTTGTTTTCTGCATGTCAATTTTTTTAGTTGTTTATACATTTTAGAAAATAACCCACTACTGGACATGCAATTGTTAAAGATCTTTTCCTATTCTAAAGCCTTCTATTTTGTCCAAATGATGGTTTCCTTAATCACACATAAGCTTTTTAAATTCATGAGGTCCCATTTATTGTTGTTCTTAGAGCCTGTTCTAATGATGTGCTCTTTGAAAGTCTTCTCCTGTGCCAGTTACTTTATGGCTACTCCACACTTTCTCTTCTATCAATTTTTAGGGTTTCTGGACTTACATTGAGGTCTCTGATCCAGCTGAAATTGAATTTTTGCATGCTGATAAATATGGTTCTATTTACATTCTTCTATATATAATCATCTAATATGACTCTCACCATTTATTAATTGGTTGCCTTTTTTACCCAATGTTATCTTTGTCATCTTTGTCAAAAATCAAATTGCTGTAATTATGCATATCTAGGTTTGCAACTTCTCTTCTGCTTTATTGATATACAATTATATTTTGAGCCAGTATCATGGCATTTTTATTGCTGTATTTCTGTAATATAACTTGAAATATGTAAAGGAACCCTCTCTAGCATTATTCTTTGTGCTCAGGATTGTTTTGGCTATTCATTCTCATTTATACTTCCATATGATTGTTTTGAACTATTATTTTGAATAGTGTCATGGTGTTCTTTACTGATATTGCATTGAATCTGTAAATTGATTTTGGTAGTATGGTTATGTTTAGGATAATTCCGTCAATCCGGGACCATTAGGTTCTTTCCATTTTCTTCCTCAAACTGTATATTTAGATATTTAAATGTTTACTTTTTAATTTTTGTTTAATTTTTTTCATACAATACATTTTCTTTCTTTTACACAATACATGTCCTTACCACCCGCTAACTGCTCCAAATCCTTCCATCTTCCTACCCAAAGGAACTTCCTGTTCTGTCTCTCTGTTGATCCCAGAATTCCAAATTATAAGACAACACAGAAACATAAATCAAAGCGAAATAACAAAAACAACAACAGGTAGAAAAAGTTCAAAGAGGATAAATTCCTAGCACAAAATAAAGAGGGTGCAAATGAAAAGTCCCACTCCCAAAGTAGACACTATTGCAATTGGAAGCTGCTAGAAAAGGGAAAATCAGTTATTTTCTAACAGAACGTCAGTTTTTTTTTCAACCCAAACTCCAAGATAACAGACTCCATATACATTTAGAGGAAGAAAAGGGGTATTTTTTTAATTTATCTTATTTTTGTTAGGTTTGGAATTTGCTCCTTTTATTTACTTAAATTCTATTTTGCTTCCTAGAGTTACAGCAAGATATTTTCTGACACAGTATTTTCTTTTGGGAGTTCTTTCTTTTATGTCTATGTTTACATAAACACACACAAAAAAACATATTAAGTGAGTGAATGTTGTGTAAGAAATATTTTAGTTATTTAAATATTTAGCATTAAATATTTAGGAAATATCAAATAATAGTATTTAAATATTAAATATTTAGAAAAGAGGGGACCAAAACAATACTAATTATCCATTTTCAGTAAACACAAGCAGTAAATATGTTATTTTCTCTGGGCAAAGAACAAAGATTTTATATTTTTATTTTACTGTTTGTTTTATAACACTTAAAGGGCACAAATATATGGTTTCTAACTAGAAAATATAAGTTCATTGTGATGGTGTGACTCTTAGATGAATTAAATATTAACAGATGACAAGTACTAGATGAATAAGTGATAAGATGCAGTAAAGAAATATGAGTTCAAAGGAGCTATCAGTCCCAAACAGCATCTCATGCAAGAACAGCAACTACAAAGAAATCATCAGTAAATGTGATTAAGTAGCAGGTGTAAAATTTTGCAATGAGAATCTAAGTCTAATATTAAAGTTGAAATTGAGTAATACTAAATAAAATGTTTTCAATGAATATCTTATTGAATTAATGCATTGAAATCCAATAAGAAATAGACAAAAATAATATAGAATCCAGTGGGAATCCTGAGTTTGCTACTAAAGAAGTAAATTAATTTGTGGTCAGATTTAGAACCTATGAACCTTCTTAACATGTCAAAATGTGCAAAAATAAAAAGCTCGTTGTAAAATTTTAAAGGACATATTTTAAAAACACCAAAATTCAAGAAAAGTTGACCTTAGAAAATATCCCCTTCCAATATTGTTCTTAGCAATCTTGATGTTGTTTTAGAATGATTTTTACTTATTCTTTTACAGTTCATATATGTATACCATGTATCTTGAGCATAACTACTCCCAACTCCCCAATATTATTCCTCCCAGAACCTCCCAACATATCTCCCTGCTACCTTAAAGTATGTCTTTTGTTATCGTTCTCCTTGTTTACTATCCCACTGAGTCAAATCAGTACTATCTGTTGTAATCATGACTGACATTGCTGTCTTGATCTTGTGCAGATAACCATAACTTCAGTGAGTTCACATCTTCATTGGCCATGTCATGACCAACTTCAAAGCATTCCTCTGCATCCCCTGCCTCTTACACTGTCTCCAGCCCCTCTTCCATCACACACTCTCAGCCTGGAGATGGGGTGGGAATCGGGGGCTTATATAAATACCCTACTTGTGGCTGTACAATGACCAGTAAGTTTTCCCTCGAGTGTCTGATAAGTTAGGAGTCTGCAATGCTGCACACTGCAGAAAGGGACTTCTCTGTGAAAGGTTGAAAACAACACCAATGTATGGTATAAATAAAGTTTGACAATATTTACTTTTAGCAAAACAACCAGAATAATACCTCACTGGAGCTATAATTTCCTGAGCTCTGGGCCATTGACCAGGTTTATTGCACAAAGCATTCATTCCCTCTAGGGTGCAAGCCTCAGATCTAATTATAAAGTAGTGGGTTACCTGCCTAACCTCCTTGACATTACTGTGCAAGTGGCCACATTCTGCCTTTTTGATCTATATTGTTCCATTCAGAGTGAAGCCCCCTTTACAGCCATTGAAGTTTTTCTCTCCTAGTGGCCTGCCTAGCAACTTCAGGATCTCTGAAAGCTGCCCAGCAAGGAAGTTTTCAGGTCATTTGCATTTAGATTTCAACATGTCTTACAACCACAGTGAGTTATGCTATTGGTAATAGGGGCTTTAAAAACTATTTCTTGTAATTTTCAAGATTACAATATAATTACATCATTTCCCTTTTTACTTTTCCCCCTGAATTCTTCCAAATAACCTTCCTTGTTCTCTCTCTATAATGATCTTCATTCATGAATTGTCACTTAAATGTATGTATACTTATATACATATGTATTGCTAACTATATTAATACAACCTTCTCAGTCTATATATGATGACATATCTACATATATGTTTTTGAAGACTGACAATTTGATATTGAATAACCAATTTGTGATCTGTTCCCTGTGAAAGATTTCTGCCATTCTTAGAATTTTTTAGTTGTCTGTGATTCTTTGTGTATGGTTGAGGCATCTTGGACTTTCCCCACATCCATTTAGCATATCACTTGTTGTTGTCCTTGTTCAGCTAATGTTTAGGTAGTAATATTGGTGGGACTTTATGCATGTATCTTCTGATCCATTATCTCGCATCTAATTCTTGTTCCTCTGGAACATTCCTTCTCTTACTTTCCTTCTGCCCACTACTTCTGCAATGATACCTGCCCAAAGTTTAGGCACTGGAGTTGTATTGAAGAAGTATCCACTGAGAGTGAGTTACACAACTTTGCATTTTGATTGACTATAGTTTTCCATAATCTACATCTGTTTTGCAGAAATATTTCCCTGATGAGGGGTGAGGACCAAACTTATCTGTGAGTATGAGGACAAATATTTAGAATGTAGTTAAAAATTATGTGGTTTAGTAAATTGCTGGTGGAGGTTCTCCTCCAAGACTATGACTTCATTAGCCATAAATAATTAGGCTATATTCCCAATATCAAGCACAATTTCCATCCAGTTGAGGAGTACTTAAGTTCAATTGAGTAGTTTTGGTTACATCCAAGGTATGCATGCCACACCTATCTCCTTAGGGTTATCATGTCTCAGTAGTTGTTATTGTGATCCATAGGTGTTGTAGCTGAGTAGGACAGCTGGTTGCTTTCCCATTGGAAGCTTGTATGATGACTTCTAGAATCACAAATGGTAGCCCTCAGGTAGGAGTCACTCTTTTTAGTTCCAGCTCAGGGGCCTCTTAGCCCTTCTGCAACAGGAACTTACCTTCCACCTCTTGAGGCAATCAATGGCAGTAGCAATGTCATGTAATGTTTTAATTTATGAGAGCACAATGAAGATCAATGGCAGTAGCATTTTAGTTTGTAGGGCCTCTGGGGTATCACTGAGAAATAACTTGTATAGAGTTATCCTTTATCTGACTCAGAGATGCTCATTTAATAACCCATGTCCTCTGGGCAAGGGCACTATTCATCTAAGCAATGGACCTATGTTACAAGTCCTTTTATAATTATATTTTAAATTATAAAATAGTGTATTTCCACAAGGACTTTTCATATATTTTTGGCTTTGATTAACCTATCCCACCACTTTTTTTCCCTCTTTATCCCTCTGTCCATATCCCATGGAAGAGGAGGCAATATATACATTAATATTATCTCCGTTTCTATATGGAACATACCTTTAGTATACAGACAGTGATTCTTTGAAAAAAATCATCTTTAAGTATTAGCTCTTGAGTTATGACTTAAAGCTGAATGTATGGAAAATAATAGCAAAATTTATTGCTGTACTTACATAACTAACTTTCTCTGAAGTGACAACTTACAACTAATTTACAATTACAATTAATTTTACATCTTTCCAAACCACTTAGAGGATGATTACAAATCCAATGGATAACCATGTACTTAAGTAAATGTGTTATTTTATTAGTCATTGATAAGTATTCTAACCAGTGGGCATAAACATTGGGTACAATTATATGGAGTGTGGTAAAATACTCAGATAGCAGTCCCTGTCATCAAATAGCTTTAGTGTAATATCATTTAGTCTTATAGAATGACAGAATGACATAAATGGTTTTAAAAAAAGGTTTTAATTGGCTCTATTTGCTTCATTGAACTCTATGAGCTGTCCAAGAAGAATGTGATCTTCGTGGCAAGTGGCAGCAGATCATGAAAGTTCTGTGTTTGAAAGACTTCACTTAGCCATACTTCTTAGAGATGAAAGTCAAGGTTATATTTTTAATCTAGATCTAAACTCTACAGTGAACAAAAGAATATTCTGTAAATCATGCTATGAAAGACTTTTGATTAACTTAACATGCTCATTCCTTCAAATAATCATCTATGAAATTTAAAGGAGTAATGCATATAATCACTCCTTTGCATATCATTATATAACAGACTAATTGAAATTGAAAAATTAAACTTAGACAAAATATTCATTTATAGTTTCTGAATACCACAAAATATTATATTCCTTAGGAAAATAGTTGTTCATTTTTATTTTTCATGTGTTGAGTGTTTGGCCTACATATAAGGGCCTGTACAGCATTTGTTCATGTCCATAGAAGTCATAATATGGGGTATGATGCCCTGGAACTGAAGTTACACACAGTTGAAAGTCATCCTGTGTGTTTCGGAAACTGAATTAGGACCTCTCAAAAGCAACAGTTGTTCTTAACTGCTGAGCCATCTCTCCAACACCTCTCCTTACTCTAAATGCTTGGATCAAAGACTAGCATGACAGAATGCACAACCTATTTGATTAAAACTTGAAAAATTATGTTGACAGTGGAAAATTAGATTCAAAATAGTTTACTTTTTAGAAAGGTTTATATTGTTTTTGAAATAGGTTCTTAATATTTTATTCCCCATTTCAAGGTGAGTACATAATAGTTAAAAAGAAATTAATCCACACCTAATGAAATAGTAAACTGATTGATTAATTGATTTTTATTCTTATAAACATATGCATTTATAGTCACTGACTTATAAACCATTGCATTAAGACTTCATTATTATTATTAGCAGATAATCACCATACACAGTAAGGGGTTCACTGTGTTGTGTTAATTGATGAATATTATATATGTGATCATATCCACCCCTTACACATCTCTTAGTTCTCAAACCTGCTGCTTCTGACAGATCTGTTTTACCATAGCATTTCCTTACATCATCTTAAAACATATAAGAGACAACATGTATAATCTTTTTACTCGAATCTTGTTTACTGCATTTAGCATCATGATTAATAAATGACGTTTTGAAGAAAAGCTGGTTTTCACATTACATGAAGCATAATTAGAAAAAGCTGAATGTAGATATTCTAGTATTTGGCTCAGGATTTTATTATAATTTATGACAGGCTATAATCTAATGTGCCAATCTACGTCAACATATCCTCTACTTATTCTTGTAATTACTGTTATCCCAAGCATCTATTAGTGTCTTGAATAAAGTAATGTTCATTGAAATTTACTGGTAGATAAAATAATTTTTTAAAAAGTACTAAGAGAATGTTTTTAGACTTTAGCCAAATACTCACAGGAATTGGTGAGACATTTTCTTCCTGCCAAAGTCACCTATAACGAATGCCTTCCATTCTGCCTAAATTTGTAAGACAATCAAATTTTAAAAAAAATAAATTAAAACATGACTCTGGTTGAAGAATAAAAGTTAATTGTCTCACTTATCCAGAGGGCCTGCTACAGCTGGGGGCTCCACAGCCTTTGGTTCATAATTCATGTTCTTCCATTTGTTTGGCTATTTGTCCCTGTGCTTTTCCATTCTTGGTCTCAACAATTCACGTTGAACTGTTTGGGAGGCACCCAGGTAGTAGGACCCGGACCAGTGGAGCTGGCTGTTTGGAACCTTGGGCTTACACAGGGACACTTTGCTCAGCCTGGAAGGAGGGGACTGAACCTGCCTGTACTGAATCCACCAGGTTGAATTGAATCCCCAGGGGAGTCTTGGCCCTGGAGGAGATGGGATTGGAGGTGAGGGGCTGGGGGGAGGGTGGGGGTGGGGGCGGGAGAGGGGAGGACAGGGGAACCCATGGCTGATGTGTAAAATTAAAACATAAATATAATAAATTAAAAATAAATAAAATTTTAAAAAAGCATCAAAGTTAAATGATATGAGTCTAATAATTAATATTCAAGGATTATTTTGAAGACACTCTGCAATTATGGCATCACAGACCTGAATATTTGTAGGTCTCCAAAAGGGTGTGGCTGCACAAGAACAATATGATCTCTATTATTACTATGTATTTATTTTTTAAAAAAGATTTGTAGTAACTACTTGAAAGGTAAATTCTGTTTAATTCATGGGTCTAAGTGAAAAGTTCATATTTAATATTTTATTTTGCTACAATCAAGTTTCTATTCCATTTGTAGCATAAATAAGAATTAAATATTGTCTTATGTATCTTTTTCATATAAATAGTAAATTGTATTATTTGTTTGTTTGTTATTTAATTGTTCTTCTAAATTTTTCTCTCATATTTTAGATACCCTTCCCAGTTTTCTCTCCCTTGCTTAGTTGATTCTGTGGGCTGTGTTCTTGTGATGTGCTCAACTCCTCTGGCTCCTACAATTCTTCCCTCCTTCACCTGAATTCTTGAGCCCCAACTAATATTCAGCTGTGGATCTCTGCATCTGCTCTCATCAGTTGCTAGATGAAGCCTCTTAGAAGACAGTTGGGCTAGGCTCCAGTCTACATGTAAAACAGAATATCATTAGTTATCATCTCATTGGAAAACATTTTCTCCAGTCATTTTATGGTTCTGTCCTAGGTCTCTGTGCTACCCAGGCTCTGATTCTTGACCATCCTGGCAGTGTCAGGCATTGAATCCCTTTCGTAACATGGGGCTCATGTGGGACCAGTCATTGGTTGGCCACTCCCATAAGTTCTGCATCACCATTACACAATCCCCTCTTGCAGGCAGGATAAATTGTAGGCAGAAAGTTTTGTGGCTGAGTTGATGAACCAGTACAACCACTGGAAGCCTTGCCTGGTTTTAGAAAATGGTCTGTTCCCGCTCAGTATCCACCATTACTAGGAGTGTTTGCTAGGGCCCGTTTTACAGATCCAGGGAGTTTATGTTGCAGTAAGTTTCCACGTTACCCACACAGTCCCCCAAATCCAGTCAGTCATCTCTCCAAATATGCTCTCCCTTCATCCCTTCCACACCACACTTGCTCTGTCCTATTCTCATGCCCACCTACCCCCAGTCTACCCTTAAAATCCATTTTATTTCCCTTTCCCAAGGAGCCCCATGTGTCCCACTTTGAATCCTCCTTGTTATTCAACCTCCCTGTGTCTGTGGCTTGTAGCATGGTTATCCTTTACTTAACAGCTAATAACTACTTATAAGTGAGTACATACCGTGTCTGTCTTTCTGGATCTAGATTACCCCACTCAGGATGATTTTTTTTTTCTAATTGCATCACTTGCCTTCAAATTTTATGGTTTCTTAACAGCTGAGTAATACTCCATTGTATAAATATACCACATTATCTTTATTCATTCTTCTGTTGAGGGACATCTAGGTTGTTTCTAGTTTCTGGCTATTATGAATAAAACTATTATGGACATAGTTGAGCAAGTGTCCTTGTGTTTGATGGAATATCCTTTGGGTATATGCCAGGAGTGGTATAGTTGGATCTTGAGGTAGATTTATTCCTAAATTTGTAGGGAACCTACATGTTCATTTCCAAAGTGGCTGTACAAATGTGCACTCTGTGTTCACCTTGCTCCACATCCTTGCCAACATTAGCTGTCACTTGTATTATTATTATTATTATTATTATTATTATTATTATTATTATTATTTTGGTTTTTGAGACAGGGTTTCTCTGTAGCTTTGGAACCTGTCCTGGACTAGCTCTGTAGACCAGGCTGGCCTCAAACTCACAGAGATCCACCTGCCTCTGCCTCCGGAGTGTGGGATTACAGGCATGCGCCACCACCGCCTGGCCACTTGTATTATTGTACTTAACTATTCTCATAGGTATAATATGGAACCTCAAAGTAGTTTGGATTTCTATTTCCCTCACGGCTAAGGCTGTTGAACGTGTTTTTAAGTGTTTCTCAGTCATTTGAGATACCTCTATTAGGAATTCTCTGTTTCGATCTGTATTTCATTTGTTAATTCAATTATCTGGGGTTTTGATATCTAAATTCCTAAGTTATTCCTTTATTTTGGATATGTAGATGAAAGTTTTCCTGTGCCCACCCAGTTCCCACATCCTCACAGTCCCGCAGCAGTTCAGACTCAGATGAATACACAGAGGTTTATATTAATTATGAACTATATGGCCTATTTGCTCAGGCTTCTCGCTAGCTAGATCTTACATCTTAAATTAACCCATTTCTTTAAATCTACACTTTGCCACGTGTCTTGTGCCTTACCAGTGTCTTTATATCTTGCTTCTCATGGTGGCAGTTGGCAGTGTCTTCTCTCTTCTGCCTTTTTCCTTCCTCCTATCTAGTTAGAATGTCCAGTTTAACCCTATTCTGCCTCACCATTGGCCAATCAGAGCAACACATATTCACAGCATACAAAAAGACATCCCCCCTTTATGGATATTAGCTTTCTATCAGATGACGAGTTGATAAAAATCTTTTTCCGTTATGGAGGCTGCATTTTGTCCTATTGACAGTACCCTTTGCCTTACAGAAGGTTTTTTAACTCATGAGGTCCAATTTATTAATTGTTGATCTTAGTGCCTGCATTATTGGTGTTCTGCTCAGGAAGTTATCCCCTTTGTGAAAGTGTTCAAGACTATTTCCCTCTTCATCTTCTATCAGATCCAGTGTGTCTGGTTTTATGTTGAAGATTTTGATCCACATGGACTTACAGTTGGTACATGTGGATCTATTAGCTTTCTTCTCCATAGTGACATCCAAGTAGACCAGCACTACTTTTTAAAGACACATTCTTTATTCCATTGCATATTTCTGGCTTCTTTATAAAACATCTAGTGCAAATAGTTAAGTGGAATTACATCTGAGTCTTTGATTCAATACTATTGATGGACCCATACATTTTTACACCAATGCCACAAAGTTTTTATACCTATAGCTCTCTAGAATACATTGAAACCAGGGATGGTGATACCTCCAGATGTTCTTTTTTAAGCTATTTTGGGCTTTCTGTATTTCATATGAAGTTGAGTATTGTTCTTTCAAGATCTGCAAAGAATTGGGCTGGAATTTTGATGGGGAATGCTTTGAATGTGAAGATTGCTTTTGATTAAGATGGCTATTTTTATTATGTTAATTCTACAAGTTCATGAGCATGAGAGAATCTTTCCATCTTCTGATATCTTCTTCAGTTTTTTCTTCAAAGTTTCATGAGTTTTTGTCATGAAAGTCATTCACCTGGTTGGTTTTAGTTATCCCAAAATATTTTATATTATTTGTGGCTAAAGTAAAGGGTATTGTTTCCCTGATTTTCCCCACCTATTTATCGTTTTTATATAGGGAGGATAATGATATAGGGAAGTTAATCTTGTTCCCATCCACTTCACTGAAGGTGTTTATTAACTATTAAAAGTTCCCTCATAGCATTTTTTGGGTTTTTACGTATAATATTATATAATTTGTAAACAATGATATTTGACTTCGTTTTTGTTGTTTTTGCAATTTGTATCCCTTCAATCTCCTTCAGTTACCTTCTTGATCTATTTAGAATTTTAAGTAATCTGTTAAAAAATATGGAGAGAGTGGACAACCTTGCTTTCTTACAGAGTTTAGTGGAACTTTTTTGGATTTTTTTTCTTAATTTTACTTTATGTTGGCTATACACTTGTGGTAAATTCCCTTTATTATGTTTAAGTGAGTGTCTCATATCCCTGATTTCCCCAAGATTTCCCATGAATGTATATTGAATTTTGTCAAAGGATTTTCAGCATCTAATGAAATGACTATGAAATGAAGTATTGGTATTAGCTCTTCTTTGAGAATCTCATAGAATTTTGTGCTAAATTGCTTCTTCTTCTTCTTCTTCTTCTTCTTCTTCTTCTTCTTCTTCTTCTTCTTCTTCTTCTTTTTCTCCTCCTCCTCCTCCTCCTCTTCCTCTTCCTCCTCCTCTTCTTTCCTCTTCTTCTCCTCCTTCTCCTTCTTTTTTGGTTGGGAAACTTTTAATGACTACTTCTATTTATTTAGGGTTTATAGGTCTATTGAAATTATTTATCTTATCTTGATGTAAATTTTGTATGCTTGAGAAAATTGTCCATTTCTTTGAGATTTTCCAGTTTTGTTCAGTATAGGTTTTTAAAGTATGACTTAATGATTGTTTGGATTTTCTTGGTTTCTGTTGCTATGTCCTACACAGCTGGTGTCTGTGTTGATGCCCATGGTCAATGTTGCCACCACAATTCATATGTATGTCCAGGGTCTGGGCCACCATCTGTGGCCTTTTTGTCATTCAGGGGCTATATTGCAACTGGGGTCATGCTGATCTGGGTGGCCTGTACTGCAACCTGGGGGCATAGTATCATTTAGGCCCAGGCTGCTACTGAAGGCCATTTCTAGGTCTGTAGCCTTATTGTAGCCAGGGTCTGAGTTTATGTCTCTGGCTCCTATTGCTACCAAGGGTCATGCAAGATACCCAATGTCTGGTCAGCAATCTGAGACCATGTTCGTGTCTGAGGGCTATGGTGTTATCCTGGCCCTAGCAGCTGTCAAGGGTCCATGATTGGGTACATGGTCCTGTTGTACCTGTGATGTGTGTTGATGTCCATGACTGACGATACCACAGGGAGACATAGGAACCATGTCAAGGTTGTGCTCCAGCCCTCCTTTTACTGACAATGGTAGAGCTGACACTCCCTCTGCTGGACACTACAGCAGGATAGCTGGCCCTATTCCTCACGGGTGAGCTGTTCACTTCATTGGGGAGAGATGACCTCACCCATTACCACAGGCATGGCAGAGCTGGTCTCAATGGCATGAGTTCATATGAGCTCTGCTTAGTTGATTTGTAGGGCCTTGTTCTCCTGGTGTCCTCCATCCCTTCTGGCTATTACAATCTTTCTACATAATTCAGCAGAATTCTCTTAGAAAGAAAAAGAGTTTAGAAATGATAGAATAAAAAGCTAGATTATTGAATCTACTTTAATCTAAAAAACAACTATTAATCTCAAATTAGTTTACATTGGTGTGGATTTTGGTTTATTGATACAAATTTAAAGCTATTTGTATTGTACTATATGTATGTTTCTACACAACTTTTGGGTATTGTGCTTGTGCAACTCTTTAAAAATGTAATGTATAATTAAGAAATACACATTGGTAGTTAATCATCTATAATAATCAAACTTGGAATCATATTATGTATGTTCTCAAGGTTAAACAGATATATTTAGATTAAGTCATCCTCGAACACTTCAAAGACTTACAGAATATGGCATTTAAAGTGTTTTAATAATATCAGGCTTTTCTTGACAGGGAGACATATCTGCTTCTGGCAGCACCAGTTTACTTCAAAGAAGATAATGGGCATCTAAGAAACCTCCATCCATAGGCAATTTGCTTTCTTTATGGCAAAAGGTAGCTATTTGGGCAAAGAAACTGCTCTTGCCTCAATTACTGACAGTATACTGTCCAAACTAGGCTAGCAGGATGCCAAAGAAAGTGACTGCCAGAGTCCTTCAAGTTTCCCTGCTTCTCAGAAAAGTCTGTCAGATATGCTAGGCCTGTAGATAGATGCCCCAACATTACATAAGAACTTTGGGTGACTGTCCAGACAGCCAAATGTTCCTATTGCTAGGTAATATTTTGACTTTCTGGGGTCTTTAATGGAATTGAAGACAAGAGAGTCATAGTTAAAATTTTCCTTTGTTATTAAAAGATAATTAGGCATAAAACTTTAGAGTCACAAAGACAAAATAGATAATAGAACATTTTCTCTAATTTTGCCAAATAACAATGAACTAGATATTGTACCTGTAATTCTTACTTAATAATTGTTTTTGTTGTATACAATTTTACTATGTTAAAGTTATAACCTTTCTTTTAATTAGGAAAAAAAGGGGAAAATGTGGAATATTCCTTAACAGTGTGTGAAGATATGTCACTATGATTGATTTAATAAACAAAATGACTGGCAAATAGCTGAAGAGGATAAGATTAAGTGGGAGAGCCAAACAGAATTCTGGGAAGAAGAAGGGAGGGGTCAGGAGTTGAGAGCAGACACAGAGAGAAGAAAGATTGGCATGTTGTACTAAGAAAAGGCACCAAGCCACATGGCAAAGCATAGATAAGAAATATGGGTTAATCTAAATGTAAGCATTAGCTAGTAACATGCCTGAGTTAATGGTTGAGCATTTATCATTAATATTAAGCCTCCATGTAAGTTATGTGGGAACTGGTGAATGAGAAAGAAGCATCCACCAACACACTAGCAAATTTCATGATGTCATTTTCTTTAACAACTGAATAACATTCCAATGTATAAATATACATTGTCTTTTCTTTTGAGGGGCATCTAGCATGTGTAGCATGAATTGTTAGATGTTCTTATTAATAAAAGCAAACCTGAAGCAAGGTATTGGGGTGAATGCTGGAAGATCAGAGAAGCAGAACAAGCCACAGCTACCTCACCTCACCAGTTCCTCAGCAGATCCTGTTTCCTCAGACTGGAAGTCTTCAAATGCATCACAGCTGAACTGTTGCTCAAAAGCCTAAAAGCTTAACCTGCCCTAGTTCCTGGTCCTCATTCCTTATATACCTTTCTGCTTTCTGCTATCACTTCCTGGGATTAAAGGCATGAGTCACCATGCCTGGCTATCTCCAGTGTGGCCTTGAACTCACAGAAATCCATGCCTCCAGAAGGCTAGGATTAAAGGTATGGGTGCCACCATTTTCTAGCCACTGTATCTAGTGGCTGTTCTGTTCTATGACCCCAGATACGTTTATTAGGTTCACAATATTTTTGGGGAAAACAATATCACCACAAGCATGTTTCCAGTTTCTGAATATGAATAGAGTATCAATAAATATGCTGAGTAAGTGTCCTTTTGGTATGAGGAAGCATCCATTTGTTATATGCCCAAAAGAGATATCTTGAGGTAGAATAATTACCAACTTTCTGCGAAACCACCATACTGTTTTCCATAGTGGCTGTACATGTTTGCATTCTTACCAGCAATGGAGGAGTGTTCCCCTTATTCCACATCTCACCAGCATCAACTATCACTTGCATTATTGAGTTTGTCATGCCATTCTATTAAAGAATAGTCATAGGACATTCTCAATGGACCATTTTCTTTTTAAAGGTGTAAGTATCCAAGTAGAATAGAATGTAGCATCATATGTGTCAGGGAAAATTACATATAGCGATTATTGTAAGTTAAATCTTACTTCTGCAAGAAACTGAATTCAAGTACAGCAATAAAAATCTACAAACATTCAAGTGATATGATGTTCACTATATGTTGAAAACAGTTTATAAGTTCTTTATCAGATATCTCTTGCCCCTGTAAGAATTCATACAAGGTTAAACAAGAAAAATTAATCTCTCCCACTTGGGAGATCAACCCTGTAGAAGTTGAACTGAAAAATGATAAACTTTCCATGTGGAGTCTGAGGAAAGCAGCATTCTGCTGCCATCTCTCTCTGCTGGATCTCTGCTCCGCATATCAGTACAGTCTTGCTCCCCCTCCTTCTTAAAGTCAATATCACAGTATTCTAAAGTCTCAGTATTTGTGTTATGACATCTCTTGTCCATAGGATACATTACTCCCAACTTCTAAGGCTTTTAGATGTTTCATGAGAATCACTGATATTGTCAGAGTTGATCTACTGCTGTCAAGTTTCTCAAATTCCTCACATCTGACAACACATTGTAAGTTATCAAAAATAATCACAAAACAAAATACATTTGACTATGAAATGGACTTTAGGAAAGTGAAAGAAACTTTTAATAAGTGTGTCTACAAGAACACTCTGATCTTTGTTTCAATAAATTGTTTTATTTACAAACTGAAATATGTTAAGTCCATCTACTTTCATCCCATGTTATTTTATGTATCAGTGTTGTCAAGAATGATTACTCCACATTTAGAAATGATGCCAATAATAATAAATAACTGGATGCCTCTTCTCACACTATATGATAGTGAATCCAAAGTAAAACTAAACATCTATCTTTATGAAATTGAAAGTAAAATTTTTTATTTCTGTGAAAATAACATTAAAAACATGACTTATTTATTGCTGTGGTTACACTGACACTCAATAGTCACACCTTTATAGCTAAAAAAATTAAATAATTAGATATAGTCAATTTTTTGATAAAGCTTGAGGTTTGAGCATGGCATCATCTCATCTGTGAGGAAAACAATGTACATATCAAGTTAGTTTCACATGATTTGTAAAAGAAAAAATTAAGTCAATCAGATTAAAATACACATTGTTATAAAAACTATGTCTCTTAGGTGATGCTATATCATTTCTCAATCCAATATATTATATATAGGAATATTTTCTTCTTTCTTTAATTATGATTTTTAACTCATATTTGTTCTTGAAGATTCTTCTCTCTACTTATGAATATTCTGTTTCGCCAATACCCATTACACCTTTTCTTCATCATTTCTATGTGCAACTAAGCTAAACTCTGAAATTACTTTTTATTAGAAAAATGTCTTTTTCTTATTCATTAAGGATTTTAAATGTGTATATGAGTCATTTATAGATTATTTTTTAATATATTATAAATTTTCCTCTCTTGCACCACCAAATTTATAAAAATAAATGATGGCTATGTATAAATATTGAGTACTTTCAAATTTTGATGCACAGTTTAGCAGCATTTACATGTGGCAGTATGGCATCTTGAATCAACTAAAATAAGCAAATTATTTTACAAATAAAAATTTTGTATTTAGCAGTCATTGTTGCTCAATTTCAAATGTTGTTTTAAGGCCCATGTCATCATTAATGTAATTTCCTCTTTGGTTGGTCTGCAAATTGGATGGGATTGTATTGAGTCATGTGATAACAAAGATAGAGCATCAGCATGTATTATGTTTTTGCATCATGATAACCAAGTACCCAGGGAAAACAACTTAAAGGAGGATATGTTTACTTTGGCTCACAGCTTTAGAGATGTCAGTCCCTAGTGCAGGAAAAGTATAGTAGAGCAGAATACTTCGTTCATCTCTTAGTTGTTAGGAAGTAGATAAAGGAAATGGAGCCAAAGCCAGATACGAACTCTAAACATGTACCTGGTGACATAACTTCCTCCAATTAGATGTTATTTCTTGTCTCCTCACTATTCCTCAGCAATGCCATTATATTATAATTCCATCAAAGGATTAATCTAGTATTATTTTAGAGCTCTTGTGACATAATTGTCTCTTGCAAGGTCATGAAAGACATCCATAGAGATTGTGCTTTACTGATCTCTTAAGCTTTTCTCAATCTAATCAAATAGATAGTTAATATTAATCACAAAACATTTGGCTTAACAAAATTTATAGTGGAATTCTGGATAATATGACTGATAAGATTTTTGGCAGGACTACATTGTTTTTCTGATATGAAAGGTGTTTTTCATTGGAAGGATGGTCTTCTACTGCATCCAAAGTGCTTTTAATTTTGAAGCAAATAGCATCAATTTGGTCCTTTATTGTCTCAAGGAGTACAGTCTCTGATAAGGCTTAACATGTATTTTTGAACATTCTAGTATATGACTGGTTTGGTTAGACAATAATACAAATTATTTATTTATTATCATTAGCCACATAGTATTGTCTTCTTGGAATTTGATGTCATTTTCATCAGAACAATCCTGGAAATTTTTCATAAAGGCTCATTTAATATTACAATAAGCAGTGTTTTGTGTCTCCCTTATGTAGGACACAGGTTCAAATGAATATCTTTTGATTAGTTTTTAAGATCACTGTATCAGCTAGCACAAAACACAGAAACCCACTGCTCCCCACCACACACACACCTCACTGCTGGGCAATTATTTTATTGTCGTAATTTTCCTAAAAACAAATGAAGAGTACCCAAAAGTTGTTTGCTTCAATGCAATCAGTATCAATGAGTGCTCAGAGAAGATGAGTTCCCATACCCTTATCTTTAGTTACTCTGAAACACAGAAGCCAGGAAGTGCCATGCAAGATACATAAATGTAGAGTCAGTGTCTCCAAATTTTCCTGGCCAAGAAATGGAACTCTAGATTGACACCACTGAAAAGAATTAAAACAAAAGTGGAATTCAGGAACATTCAGAACATTTCTATTGTAGGTGCTTTCTTGTACATTTATTAACTGAGGCAAAGTCTCAACAAGACTTTTACTGTGCAATATCAACTACTACAATGCAAAATAACTTTTATTTCCTTTACTAATGAAACCATTCATTCACAAAAAATGCTTCAGTCTTCACAGTGGAAGTGAAGATGCCTCTCTTTCTAAGTTGTTTAAGTTTCAAAGCAGAAATTGTAACAACTTCCATAAAAGTTCTATAATGTTCTGAATTAAATATGTATACTTGATGACAATATTAATCACATCAAAGTACTGTTTTAGATTTGACATCAAGGAGATAATCTGAGTCCAGTGTCTTAAATAGCATCAACCCAACAGCAGATAATGATGAGCAAGGGGAACATGACATGGAAGGCACAAGTGAAATCCAACACTAACCAACCTAAGGTCTATAGGTAATGAGGTCCAGTAAAGCTGAAAGTTGATTATTAAAATCCAAGGAAACTAAAAGTCCTTCAGTAGTCTCTGTGTTTTTTCCATTACTTTAACAAAATATGTGAAATAAGGAAGAATTATTAATTAATCATTAGTCAAAGTCTGAGAAGTCTAGTCCATGATAAATTGGTGTGCTGTCCTAATGTCTATGCAGAAGCATGATGATGTCTGAGAAATGGACACTAAAATGATAGGAATGAGTTGGATGCACTTAATTTCCTCCAATAAGAACTTCTCTTATGATCTAAGGCCCTTCTGGGCAACATCTCTCAAATATTTCTATAACCCTCTGGTAGTGAGCAACTGACGATCATCATTGACTCTTGAGCCTTTTGGGGAATGGTGGTGGTAATGGATACATCCTACGAAATCAAGATCTATCAAATTCTCAATTTATAATCTTCAAGAGATCTTGCTCATAATGACATTTATATTATCTGCCAAAGCCTGGTAACACTAATAAGTGAAAAAAAAAACCCAGGACTAGAAACCACAATCATAATGCTTTGCCTAGCCCTGATATGAGGGCTTTTGCCTTTTCTTCTTTTCTTAATGTATCTTGTTTTGTAGTGTTTTGTTGTTGTCTCTTGGAACCTGCTCCATTTTGAAGGGAATTGGAGGAGTAATGGATGTGCAGGGTGTGTGTGTGGGGGTACTGAGAGGAGTGGAGGTGGGAGAAACTGTGGTCTGGATGTATTGCATGAGACAAAAATCCACTTTTAATAAGAGACTTATAAAAAAGAAACATTCAAAATATAAGGTTTCCCAAAAATGGCACATTTTTTGATAGTGTGAGGAAACGCTCCTGAGAATAAGGGGATGTTCCTCATCTTGTTCCTGACTCAATGACAGCATGCAGATTTCTTAAACACAGTATATTCATGCAATACCTGCAAAGGTGGAAAGCCTGATTCACTCATCCCTTAGCAGGCGGGATGAGATGGCAATTTGGAGTTCAAGGGGCTTCATGTTCAGATCCAGGAAAGAGCTTCTAATTCTGCTTTCTCCATTGTCTGGGAGATCTGTAGTCATTTCACTTATCTTGTGACATGTTTTTCTGATTGATTTACAAGCTTGCTAATTTTTACTCAATTCAGATATTATATATGTATTTTAAATATGTATAAATAATTATATAATTAAATAAATATAATTATATATATATACATACATGAAAAGCGGTACATGTCTTTCTCTTACAGCAAGAAAAACTCAAAAAGCCCTTCACTAAAATGTCATTTTTAAAAGGGATGACCTCAGCTGAAAAACAGACTAAATCTCTCAAAGACCTTGAAGTTTCGGCAAGGCTTATTATATCTTCTTGCTGCCAGCTTGGTGTATCATTCTACCTACAGCAAATACAGTTTAAGAATGTTTCTCATGTTTGTCTCAGCTTCTTGGCGTAGCTTCTTAGCTCACAAGTCCAAATATCTCCAGTGTGTGGGCAAAGTCTTGTGCTGAACACTTAGCAAAAGGCCTGAAGCCTTCATCTCTCCAGTCAATTTCACTCAAGCTGAAGCAGCCAGAAAATGTCCTAAAGATTGATTTTCCCCAAGTAGAAACTTCCTGACAGAGGCCAAGTATTGTTACTTAGATGCTCATTCACCCTGGTCAAAATGTCTTTAGAGGTAACAAGATTGTGGAGTACTCCTTTGATTACTATGTATTTGTTACCGGTGCAGAGAATTAAGTGGTAATAAACAATGTAAGAGTCACTCTTTTAACATGAAGTCTATAAGTAAAATGGATCTAGAGTCTAGAGTCAGTCAGGCCATTACTAGACTGTATAACATCATTAAGATCCTGACCTGTTTCATCACCCTGTTTATCCATGCTCAAAGTTATCCCATAGTCTACTATATTAACTCAGTGGTTTCATTTTCTTTTTTGTATACAAAGACAAAAATGAGTAAACAATTGTGGGGCCTACCCCAGGTCTTTCAATGATCTATACATAATGCCTATAATCTATTTTTCCACACATTTTAGTAAAGCAATTTTGGGCTATCTGTAGAAATCCTCTGGAAAGAAAAGTGACTACCAGAATTGTATTGGTATTCTGTTACTGCTTGCTGGACATAATCTACTCACAGTGCCTGGCTGTATCTCAGAAAGAGTAATCTAAGAAACTGAGACATTTATGAAGGTGGTCATGGAGTTTCAAAGCAGAAAAGAATCCATGGAGTGTCAAAGCTGAAAAGTATCCATATACCTCTACCTACTATTTTTCATGATTTTGACTTACATTTCTTAAAAAAAAAATTCTGTTTTTCTATTTACCAAAGTGAAATCCTGATTGATGAAATTTGGAAATAGATACCTAGTCATTGAATGTTTTACAGAATTAAATTAAAAATGTAGGTGGATGGTCTACTTTACTTCCATATAATACGGAGGAAAAAAGTACTAAGCGGGCTTTAATTGGGTAGGGAGTAAGGTCAACACAGGGGGAAATGAAGGAAGAAGAGAAAAATATGCTAAGGTTGCTTAGAAAACAATTAAGAAATCATTATTTTTATTAAATTAACTAAAATGAAACATAATAAATTTAAGTGTATGGGGAAATATATAGATATAGACATATTGTGTGTGTATGTGTGTGTGTGTGTGTGTGTGTGTGTGTGTGTGTGTGTATTTAATGAAGTTATATCACTTGAGTTGACAATACTCCTGGCAAGAGCTAACTATCCAAAAACAAAACAAAAAACAACAACAACAAAAAACCCTAGGGCCAGGCACAAGAAACTCTTTTGGTCAGGGTAGCCATAGAGAACCCCCCCCCCAAAAAAAAAAATAATTCAGGCTATTCTGTTTTTCCTGGTTGTATTCCAGATGTTGAAGATAAGTTCATATTGGTGAAAATAGCAGATACTTTAGACACAGGACTCAGAGGATTTGAGGTCTGAAGGTCTCCCATCTGAGGTCTAGCTCCAAAGATCCAGAATGTACATGGCAAGCTGCCAAGGGTGGGAAGTAATCGTTATAGTCCTATAGCTCTGGTACCTGTGAATCACAACAGTGATGAGGATGGTAAGGCCAAAAGTGGCATTCATATTTTGGCAATGGCCAACAGTTGTCTAACTGCACAGGCACAATATTATGCCTGGTACTAGAAAGCCAGGCAACTGTCTGAATTGGTGAGGTCACAAATCTTAGAGGAAAACTTACTATTGCCACTTTGCTGGACCAGCATAATTCTTAACTGCATTTTAAAACATCCTTCTATCAGTAGATAAGTGTAGTTAGTTCTCATCACCCATCCAATAAGCTCCTCTTGAAACAGATGAAGAAAATTTCCAAAACGACATCAGATCAAAATGAAGAAATCAGTTGATCTCGAGATGCCTATCCCCAGTGCATATAACTACAATGAAATATCCTCACTTACAACTCAGGGAACTCATGAAAGAGTGGGCCAAAAGGATTGTAAGAATCAGAGGTCCAGAGGTCCAGGAAGTCTCCTCTGGGATTTTTGTCTTCTAGATATGTCTGGAAAGCTGTAGTCATGATACCTCAGCTGTCTAGACGAGATTTGGAAAAGAGTAACATCAATAGACAATGAACCACAAGCAACTATTGACAACTTAAGAAGTGAGAGTAAGTCTTCCCTATGGACTATATCCCTCTTTATTATCAAAATACCAACTTGTTAGCCCTCAAATCATATAAATATAACACTAAAAGGGTCAGCCATAGATATTTTCATTTAAATGAAACAAGACTATAATTCACGAGGAAGTGAGAGGGCATGAGAAAAGTGGAGAGGATGAAATGATATAAATATAAATAGAACTTTTTAAATTTACCAAATAGTGAAAATGAATGCTTACTGAGTTTATAGCCAGTTTTGTAGACACCAGCATTTCCATGCCTGCGTCTAAATCAATTATGTTTCAATAATTAGGTTACCTTGGTTATCAAAGCCAATTGAAATGGTTTTTGTACTATGTGAATGGTGCTGCTAGAAATTTGACCTGGCAAATGTCCCTACTGTGATTATTCCACATTAATTATGAAATCTAAATCTCTGCAGCACATTGTTTAGAGTCTTTTATTCAGAAATGTGAACTTTAGAAACAGGAAATAGACTGATGCATATAAAAAATCCATTACATATTTGTAGAGTACTCTTGGTTGCTTCATAATCCCTTGGTTTTTATTCTTTCTGCCAACCTCTAAGCCCTGTAACATATGGGTAAGTGCCAGTACACCCCTGAATGTTGTTCTCAAAGGGAGGTCCCTAAGTATTTCCATAGAAGAAATGTTTGACCCTTGTGTTTTCTCAATGGCTGGCTGATAAAATTCTAGATCATACCCATTTATAATCCAATGCTAAAAAGCATGTGAGCTCATTATAAATCTTTCCTCACAAAATCAGATGGAATCATGTGCTTCATATGTATAATTATGATTGTGTGGGAAACAGGGGAGTCTTGGACATGTGAGGGCCTGAAAGGATATCTGCTGTTGACATGAGCTGAGCTATGTCAAGGCCAAAACCTTAGACTCAGGAGAAAATGGCAAAGCCTTCCTCTGTCCACACATAGGTATTGTCAGTCTGTGAAGAAGAAAATGTCCAGCATAGCATCTACAACCATATTTACCACCTGAAGATTTAATCCTTTCAGAGACATCCACTACTGAGTTTAGCTAAGCCTGACTACTTGATCAAGCTGTATAACATGATCAATGCCTCCCTGTTTACCAGTATCTAGTAGTGTTGCCTTCCTGGTCAACTGTATATAGCAAACATACGGAGCCTCCAGGGTACAGAAGTTCCTTCATCAGACAGCCTAGTCCACATGATTCCAGCTTTTCAATGTGTCTGCTTGATTGTCTTTCTTTCAATTCCTTGTTGTCCTTAGAGTCATTCTGATGACATACTCATACACTTACCAAGGTTCTTTTCGTGTTAAGAAAAGTAAGTATAACTCATTTTTATGTTCTTCCCCCAGGAATACTATTGCTCTTGATACTAATGTTGAAATACAGATAACATTATAGATACCTAAAAGACTATATTTATGTATTTAGAAATACGTGCACACAATGAAGAACAGAGGCATGAATTTGAAATAGAACAAGGAGGGGTATAAGGAATGGTCTGGACAGATGAAAGGAAAAAAGGAAATGATGTGATTTTATTAAAATCTCAAGAAATAAAAGAAATAATAAAAAAATAGAAACGTACAAAGGACCTCTGAGGTGAATCTATTAAAAATGGGGATTAAGTTCAATTTATTTTTATCAAGTAAGAACCAAATACATGAATAAAAACATAGTTCTTACTGTCTCCTATTTCATATGTTTGTCAATAGTTGTAATACCAGGAAAAAAATCATTAATATTGAAGTTGCATGACATTTAACTATTATTTTTTATCTAGTTCACTATATCACAATGCTATTTTAGACTATTCCAACATTATTGTACAATGATTAGTATACTGGCTAGATAGTGATAATTTAGACAAAATTAAAATGTCCAGATTGCTTTAATTCTCTGATATATTTTAGTGAAGCTTTAGGGGTAGCTATACTTAACATCTACTGAGATTAATTAAACACAGAAAACTTGGTATTCATGACCAAGCAGTTCTCTTAAAAATATAAGAAGCTTCATGGAATCAAAACAGAGCAGGGTTTACTGTAATTGCATTACAGTGTGGGAAAGCATTGATTCCTGGCAGCAACATACAGATGTCATTCATACATTGCTCAGTATGCATTATTTCATTAGAAATCCAAGTTAGGTGTAGAAATGTCATATATGGTGTAATGGTTTTCTCCCACTTAGTTCAAGCACACAGTGCCACAAGCTACTCAGCCAACCTAAGCAAGGCGAAGAATACTATCGATTGTCTCTACATCAGCAAATCTTTGTTAACTTCAAGGTTAACAAAAGAGACTCCACACAACTCTGCCCTGATTGAGAATAGAGCAGCACTGGCCTCTGATGAAATGTCATCATGTTTAAAACATCAGGACATATGCACATCTGTCTCTAATTTCTCCTCTGCATGTCCTTTGCTGCATTCATTCATAGAGTGCTTTCTGTCTGCAGCTCTGTAATGACATTCTTTCAATTTTCCTTTGCTTGCCTCAAAGGTAGCAAGTACTACCACAGAGAGAATGGATGTATAGTCTGCTCTATCTTTACATCTATCCTTATATCTAAAGTCTATCCTTACATTCCTTTCCTATCCTCTTCCCTCACTGATTTTCATAATTTATTTGGTTAACTCATTTAGCCTTTGTCAATAGAGTGTAAACCACCACATTCAAAAAAATCAGAAATGTCAAAAACCTTACATGGAAATAACTGTATCTTTTTCAAAGTAGATTTACTATTAACTTCCTGTTGTTTAGAAAAAGAAACCTCCCATTCATTTCCCCTCATTATTCCAGTTGGCTATGCCATGTGATTCGTGGTTTCAAAGCCAAGAACTTTGTGATCTTTGCACAGGTCTTCTACATGTGTTAATTCAAAATTACCCAGTGTGTGTGTGTGTGTGTGTGTGTGTGTGTGTGTGTGTGTGTGTGTGTCTATGCACTCACATACAAACATTATGTAGAGGAGATTATATGAGGTTGCATAATATATTCATACATAGATACAACATACTTTTGTGTGCATATAGAATACAAATGTATATATGTAATAAATTTATTTAAAATATGTATATATAAATTTCATAAGTTTATTGCATATACCTGACCCCATCCCTAACTGTATTTACTAACCAATATATCATAAAGGGAGCTTTTGACTACTCAGAGAAAATGTAATATGTTCTATGGTCTACAGAATCACACAGTGAGCATGGGCATAAGGGAGAAGTCAATGTATCAGAATAAAGAGATTCTGGAATTATGAAATCTGCATTGCTGCTACATTAGACCATTGTCCCTTTGGAGGTCATATGAGTTTTTTTTTTTTTTTTTTGCTTTTGATTTCTGAAATAAAATATAATCTTCTTGGTTTGTAGTTGGATGAAAGTTTCCTAGGAGAAGATCTCAAATGCTATTTCACTATAGAGGTCATGATGTTCATTACTGTTAGAAAATAGCAAATGGGTAAATGTAGGATACTTTGCCTATCTTATAGAACATATTACAATCTCTCACATCCATGACATGGCTGACATGCTGTCATTGTGAAACATAGATACTCTAGTCCTATGCTCAGAAACCTTGCAGAAATAAAAAAAAAATCATAATCTGGTATATACTGATACCCACATATTATAATTTAGGATATGTTAGATAATAATGAGATTAAGATATAAAATATTCTCTTTCAAATGTTTTCTTTAAATTAATAGCCTTCAATTTCCTAGTCAACTCAGTCAGCTAGTAAAAAATTATTTGGTATGATTGTTTATTGTCTCTTGGAGGCCTGATCATTTCCTGAGGGTTAGTAGATCTGGAGGAAGAGGGAGATGTCTTTGTATGGGGGCATGGAGGAGTAAAGGGAGGGGAAACTGCTGAGGATTTAGTGTGTAATAGAAGGATTTGTTTTAAACAAAAACTTCAGTAGTAGGAAATAATTAAGCAAAGTGTGATACACCACTTCAATAAAATGTTCAATAATAAAATAAATTGGCACTTTTAATTGATTTCTTGATAGATCAAAAAAATCTTCAAATAAATCTTCTACTCTGTTATTAAAAATCTCCATATGTAAGGAAACTTTAAATATTGTAATACTATGATATGGGAGAAAGTCAATGTGAAGGAAATAACAAATATATAAATTGAGTAATTGAAAACATCTTAGTTCCCTTACTTGCAGTCATGTTGATACTGAATTCTTTCACTGATGAATAGCTATTCTTTTGAAATCATCACCTCCACCAGTCCTAATATTCCCGTCTGTATGTGTTTGCCTCAATGTCAGAGTGATTTTTTTCTCCTATTTTATTTATTATATATATGTGTTTTAATTTTACACATCAGCCATGGGTTCCCCTGTCCTCCCCCCACCTGCCCCCATCCCCACCTTCCCCCCAGCCCCTCCCCTCTATTCCCATCTCCTCCAGGGCCAAGACTGCCCTGGGGATTCAAGTCAACCTGGTGGGTTCAGTACAGGCAGGTCCAGTCCCCTCCTTCCAGGCTGAGCAAAGTGTCCCTGTGTAAGCCCAAGGTTCCAAACAGCCAGCTCATGCACTAAGAATAGGTCTGGGTCCCACTGCCTGGGTGCCCCCCAAACAGTTCAAGCTATTCAGTTGTCTCACTTATCCAGAGGGCCTAATCCAGCTGGGGGCTCCACAGCTTTTGGTTCATAATTCATGTGTTTCCATTCGTTTGGCTATTTATCCCTGTGCATTTCCAATCTTGGTCTCAACAATTCACACTCTTACAGTCCCTCCTCTTTGTTGACAATTGGACTCCTACAGCTCCACCTGGGGCCTGGCTGAGGATCTCTGAATCTACTTCCATCAGTTATTGGATGAGAGTTCCAGCACGACAGTTAGGGTGTTTGGTCATCTGATCACCAGCCTAGGTCAGATCAGGCTTTCTCTCCACTATTGCCAGTAGTCTACAGAGGATGTATCATTATGGATTTCTGGGGGCCTCTCTAGCACTTTGTTTCTTCCTGTTCTCATGTGGTCTTCATTTATCATGGTCTGTTATTCCTTGTTCTCCCTTTCTGTTCTTGATCCAGCTGGGATCTCCTGCTCCCCTAAGCTCTCTTTCTCTCAAATTTTGTCCTTCATTACTCCCACTGTTGTCCAGGTTGTTCATGTAGATCTCATCCATTTCTCTGTCATTTGGTGATTCCCCGTGTCTTTCCTAGGGTCCCGTTTTCTAGGTAGCCTCCTTGGAGTTGTGTAGCAGTCTAGTCATCTTTGTTTTACATCTTGTATCCTACTATGAGTGAACACATACCATGTTTGTCCTTCTGAGTCTGGGTTACCTCACTCAAGATAATTTTTTTCTAGATCCATCCATTTGCCTGCAAACCTCATGATGTCATTGTTTTCCTCTGCTGAGTAGTACTCCATTGTGTATATGTACCATATTTTCTTTATCCATTCTTCAGTTGAAGGGCATCTAGGTTGTTTCCAGGGTCTGGCTATTACAAACAATGCTGATATGAACATAGCTGAGCAAATGTCCTTCTGGTATGACTGAGCATTCCTTGGGTATATGCCCAAGAGTGCTACAGCTGGGTCTTGGGGGAGATGGATGCCCAGTTTTCTAAGGAAGTGCCATATTGATTTCCAAAGTGGCTGTACAAGCTTGCATTCCCACCAGCAGTGGAAGAGAGTTCCCCTTGCTCTACATCCTCTCCAGCATAATCTGTCTTCTGTGTTTTTGATCTTAGCCATTCTGAGAGGTGTAAGGTGATATCTCAGAGTTGTTTTGATTTGCATTTCCCAGATAATTAGGGATGTTGAGCAATTCCTTAAATGTCTTTCAGCCATTTGAGCTTCCTGTGTGGAGAATTCTCTGTTTAGTTCTATAGCCCATTTCTTAATTGGACTGTTGGGCATGTTGATGTCTAATTTCTTGAGTTCTTTATATATTCTGTATATTAGGCCTCTGTCTGATCCACCATGATCAAGTAAGCTTCATCCCAGGGATGCAAGTGTGATTCAACATACAAAAGTCTGTCAATGTAATACACCATATAAACAAACTCAAAGAAAAAAATCCACATGATCTTCTCACTAGACATAGAAAAGGCATTTGACAAAATCCAACACCCCTTCATGAAACAATCAGGAATACAGGGAACATACCTAAACATAATAAAGGCAATCTACAGCAAGATTAAGGTGATACAAATTGGAAAGGAAGAATCAAGCTTTCCCTATTTGTAGATGACATGATAGTATACATGAGTGACCTCAAAAATTCAACCAAATAACTGATACAGCTTATAAACACCTTCAGCAACATAGCAGGATACAGGATCAACTCAAAAAAATCAGTAGCCCTCCTATAGACAATATACAAACAGGCTGAGAAGGAAATCAGAGATGCATCACCCTTTACAATAGCCACAAATGATATAACATAACTTGCAGTTACACTAACTAAGCATGTGAAGGACCTATATGACAAGAACTTTAAGTCCCTGAAAAAAAGAAATTAAAGAAGATGTCACAAAATGGAAAGATCTCCCATGCTCATGGATAGGCAGGATTAACATAGTAAAAATGGCGATCTTACCAAAAGCAATCTACAGATTCACCACAATACCCATCAAATTACCAACACAATTCTTCACAGACCTGGAAAGAATAATACTCAACTTCATATGGAAAAACAAAAAACCCAAGATAGCCTAAAGAATCCTGTACAATAAAACAACCTCTGGAGGCATCACAATCCCCAACCCCAAGCTCTACTATAGAGCTACTATAATAAAAACAGCTTGGTACTGGTGTAAAAACTGACATGTGGACCAATGGAATTGAATTGAAGACCCTGACATTAACCTGCACACCTATGAACATATAATTTTTGACAAAGAAGCCAAAAATGTACAATGGAAACAGAAAGCATCTTCAACAAATGGTGCTGGCATAACTGGATGTCAATGTGTAGATTGCTGCAAATAGATCCATTTCTGTCACCGTGCACAAAACTTAAGTCCAAGTGGATCAAAAACCTCAACATAAATCCAGTTGCTCAGAGTGATTTTTTTCCTGTCAATGGAAATTATCAAAATTGTTGAGCAAGTGTGTGTACACTGTGGTGCTTTGAATGAGAAGTGTGTGTACACTGTAGGCTAGTGTATTTGAATGCTTGGTGCCCAGCTGTTGGAACTTTTTCTGGGAAGGATTAGGAAGTGTGACATTGTTGGAGAGGGTGTGTTAATGGGGGCCGGCTGAGATTTCAAAATCCTAGGCCAGTCTAGTGTTTCTGTCTCTGTCTCTAATTTGCATACAAGGTGTAAGCTTTTAGCTGCTGCTCCAATAATAGTGCCTGTTTATTTGATGCCATGTTCTCTACCATAATTACTGTGGACTAACTCTGAAACTGTTAAGCAAGCCCCAACTAAACACTTTCTTTCATAAGTTGCCTTTGTGGTGGTGTCTATTTATAGCAACAGAACAATAATTAAGACAAATATTATATTGATTAAATAAAAATATTTCAGTTTTATATGTTTGTGTGCCTGTATGTGTGTGTGTGTGTGTGTGTGTGTATGTATGTCACTCAAAGTAATAAGTATAGACATCAGATTAAGAAAAAAGTATCTCCTGAGATAATTTTAATGGCATAAGTATAGATTCCCATATTGATGAACCACTGTAGAAATCAAGAGAAAAATCTCAAAACTTCAGACATGGAAAACATTTGAAGGGATTAATGATTTCTGAAATTAAAACTATGGAAATAATGAAAAACCAGGACTACCAACACTTAACTGCTATGGATATAGCAAAATGATAAATTATAATCAATCAAAAGAAAAGTTTAGAGTATGAAAGACAGTGTGGCCATTTAAGAAAATTTATTTGTTGGGTTCATTCAGATAGCCAACTAGATTTCTAATTCTCTGAAGTGTCTCAGTGATCACACAGGTCTGAACTGATCATATCCATGGCAAATTCAATCATATTCATGTTCTTTTTCTTAGAACTAATAGTTTACACTGGTCTTATTCATTCAATTAAGCAATTTTTTTCTCATGTCCCTAAATGTTATAAACAGTGTGGCACAATTTCTTCATGAAGTTTTCACATATTTTTACCTGTGCAATTGTTTTAAGAACACAAATGTCAAAGGTGACAGCAAAGCTTCATGCCCATTTAAATTTTGAAATCTTCATAGGACGTTCTGAGTGTGTCTAAGTACATGCTCCAGAACATATCTCTTTCTGTCTTAGTAATCAAATTTTACGTAGTTCAACTCAACTCCCTCCTGGTTAGCTCAGCGATTCATCCATGTATTCCTGTTCATTGAATCAGGCTTTTTCATATGTAGCTTTAATGAATTTTATAGCATGGAATTTTAATGTATGTTAAGGATGAATAGAAAATGTGATTCAAATATTAATGATGAATTGGAATTTTTAAGCTTTATTTCTTCCAAAATCCCTAGATAAATAATTTTCTATATTTTTCTTTACTATAGTACATGGGTTACAATCTGATATGAACATAGACATTTATGGATTCAACTTCTTCTAACAAAATTCCATGGGAATCATGATCCTTAATGCTAAAAGCTTTTATATTGTCCTAGATAATATGAATAGTAAACATTGCTACCATGCAAGAAATCAAGGACCTGTTTTCCTGAGACTTCTATAAGCTTCAGATATAATATTCAGAAATACACTATGACATACTAACAGCAGAGTTTGAAAGATATATTAGTAAAATTAGTGTAGTAGTTTTAACTCTAGCACAATTTTAAATTAAAACTGAAGAGCAAACATAATTTAAGATTTACAGTTTTCTAGTATATTATTCTAGAGTTAAAACTACTATACTAATTTTACTAATGTATCTTTCAAACTCTGTTGTTAGTATGTCATGGTGTATTTCTGAATGTTATATCTGAACTTATAGAAATCTCAGGAAAACAAGTTCTTGATTTCTTGCACAGTGGCAATGTTTTATTGAATAGATAAACAAAATCAAGTGAAACACATAAATACTACATTGTAAGTTTAAATTTCATAGAAGTTATTGCATACTAGAGCTACTCAAATCAATAAACTTTGTTTTCTTAAACAATAGTCTGCTTAAACTATGTAAAATGAATAAAGACCATAATTGAAACTGTCTCTCCATTGTTCTGCTGTGAAGAGAAGGTGAGCAGAGGAACTCCTTGTATCTAGAGTGGTCAGGTCATCGAAATACAGTTGGCTTTTAGTCTCATACTTTTGAAACTGCTGATACAGATTAATGAGAAATTAGAGAAGATAGAAGTAATTTAAATGTCCATGCTCTTAAATATTGATTATGTTGGGACAAGTATATGCAGTAATTTTTCATAGCTCCGATAGCCAGACAATCTTATTTAAAGAAATCATAATAGGAAATAGTTTGAATGGTAAGATCTCAAATAAATATAAAAAAATGGAGTCATAATGATGTACAAATCTCATAAATAAAGTTGACAAAAATCTAAATTCAATGGATCTACATATTTAACATTGACAATCTTTTTTTCTAAATAAGCAGGACTTTTAGGAATCACTCATTTTTCCTGTTTCTGTTGTGTGTTCTTTCTTTAAAATATTAAACTAGATGGGTTAGGAGAGAATTAAATAAGAATCTATTCTTAGGCTCATTTTCTACTTGTGAAATGCTCTGTTTGTGGAAATGACATTTGGGGGGCAAATATGAAGAATGCGATGGAGGCCTCCATGTGATAAGCCATTTGTTTTTCTGTAATCTGCTCCACTGTTTATCTTGTTAAAGTACTTGTTGAGCAGTTGTGCTTTCTCTACTGGCACCTGACGGGGGAATCATCAGTCACTGCACATGCTCTGGCCTACAAACTCTTTTACAGGATTCAGGAGGGATACGGATTTAAATTTTAAACTGGTTTCTGTCAGTATGACAAATGAATGCCAGAAAATTTTAGGACAGTGGTAGAATGTTGAAATGCATGGTGAAAGTAATGGTCCAATCTTCAAGCAAAATCAACAGAAATATCTCTAAAATAACTCCATGCTACACCTTCCTAACAGTCTGTATTTGAAGCATAAGATGGGTGTGTTTCTGAAGTTTTCAAAACAGTTATATTAAGAAATAATGTGATTTTGTGCAGAGGAAATATATTCATACAATAATTATTTCTAAATGTATAAATAAAGATTAATCATTAGCTCATATTTTTATGAGAGTCAAAATAATTCTAAAATACATTTTTGTTTATTTTTCCTGAGCTTATTTTGCTGTCAAACAGGTTGGTTGCTTTATTGCTAGTGTTAAAATTTTTTTAAATGAAAAAACAAAACAGATATTCTAATGTGCATATGCTCATTCTGTTTTTTTTTTCTCTTTTGACATATTTTAGATTAAAAAAAAAGACTAAAAGAGACTGCCACCTTTTCATAAGTGTGTTTAAATACATTTAGTCCTAGAGAAAGTAACTGAAGCCCTACCTGGAGTCGTATAGAGGAGTAGGTACAGCTTGCTACAGGCGTTAATTCTATAATTAGATATCTATGCTAGGGAAGAGCTAGGCTTCAAACTCAAGTCCCTAAAGGTTGTCTTTGTTTCTTCCCAAGCAGCTTTGGCTGCAAAGATTCTAGTGATGTGATTGTAGTTAGAGTTTTCCTGCCTGGCCCATTGATGCTCAGAAACAACCAAGTAAACACACAGAAACTTATATTGCTTAAAAACTGTATGGCCATGGCAGGCTTCTTGTTATCTACTTGTTCTATCTTAAGTTAACCCATTTCTGTTAGTCTATACCTTGCCGCATGGCTTGTGGCTTACTGGTGTCTTTACATGTTGCTTCCCATGGCAGTGGCTGGCAGTGTCTCTCCCCAAGCCTTCCACTTGCCAGAATTCTCTTCTCTCTTGTCCTGCCTATAGCCTATACTTCCTTCCTGGCCACTGACCAAACAGCATTTTATTATACAGGGAGATATCCACAGCATGTGATTATCTTGAAAGTGGTTCAATATGGGCATTTAAGACTATTTCTCCTGCTCCCCTAAGATTTCTTTCCCTCAAATCTTGCCCTTCATTACTCCCATTGTCATCCAGGTTGTTCATGTAGATCTCATCCATTTCTCTGTCATTGGATGATCCCTGTGTCTTTCCTAGGGTCCTGTTTTCTAGGTAGCCTCCCTGGAGTTGTGTAGCAGTCTAGTCATCTTTGTTTTATATCTAGTGTCCTCCTATGAGTGAGTACATACCATGTTTGTCCTTCTGAGTCTGGGTTACCTCACTCAGGATGATTTTTTCTAGATCCATCCATTTGCCTGCAAACCTCATGATGTCATTGTTTTTCTCTGCTGAGTAGTACTCCATTGTGTATATGTACCATATATTTTTTTTTTTATCCATTCTTCAGTTGAAGGGCATCTAGGTTGTTTCCAGGGTCTGGCTATTATAAACAATGCTGATATGAACATAGCTGAGCAAATGCCCTTGTGGTATGATTGAGCATTCCTTGAGTACATGCCCAAGAGTGCTACAGCTGGGTCTTGGGGGAGATGGATGCCCAGTTTTCTAAGGAAGCACCATATTGATTTCCAAAGTGGCTGTACAAGCTTGCATTCCCACCAGCAGTGGAGGAGAGTCCCCCTTGCTCCACATCCTCTCCAGCATAAACTGTCTTCTGTGCTTTTGATCTTAGCCATTCTGACAGGTGTAAGGTGGTATCTGAGAGTCGTTTTGATTTGCATTTCCCAGATAATTAGGGATGTTGAGCAATTCCTTAAATGTCTTTCAGCCATTTGAACTTCCTCTGTTGAGAATTCTCTATTTAGTTGTATAACCCATTTCTTAATTGGACTGTTGGGCATTTTGATGTCTAAGTTCTTGAGTTCTTTATATATTCTGGATATCAGCCTTCTGTCAGATGTGGGGTTGAGGGAGAATGAGAAATAACAGACCATGATAAAGGAAGACCACATGAAAACAGGAATAGGCAGAGTGCTCAAGAGGTCCCCAGAAATCCACAATGATACATCCTCTGTAGACTTCTGGCAATGTTCGAGAGAAAGCCTGATCTGACCTAGTCTGGTGATCAGATGACTAAACACCCTAACAGTCGTCTTGGAACTCTCATGCAATAACTGATGGAAGTGGATGCAGAGATCCTCAGCAGGCCCCAGGTGGAGCTCCAGGTGTCCAACTGTCAAGAAAGAGGAGGGACTGTAAGAGTGTGAATTGTTGAATCCAAGATTGCAAAAAGCACAGGGACAAATAGCCAATAGAATGGAAGCACATGAATTATGAACCAACGGCTGTGCAGCCCCCAGCTGGATCAGGACCTCTGCATAAGTGAGATAGTTGAATAGCTTGAACTGTTTGGGAGGCACCCAGTCTGTGGGACCAGGACCTGTCCTTAGTGCATGAGTTGGCTGTTTGGAACCTGGAGCTTACACAGGGACACATGCTCAGCCTGGAAGGAGGGGACAGGACCTGCCTGTACTGAATCCACCAGGTTTAAACGAGTCCCCAGGGGTGTCTTGGTCCTGGAGGACATGGGATGGAGGGGAGGGGATGGGGGAAGGTGGGGCTGGGTGCGGGAGGGGGGAGGACAGGGAAACCCATGGCTGATGTATAATATTAAAACACATAATAGTAATAATAAGAAAAAAAAGAAAAAAAGACTATTTCTCATTATATTTTAGCACAGTATTCATGGCCTATACATTTTGAAGTAAAGGCTAATCATAGTTTTCTCATATGTTTGTGATATAGGAAATCTTAAAAAAATATATTTTGTAAATGTGATTTAAACATTAGTTAAGTTAATGATTCATTCATACCTAAGAGTTTTGTCGCAGGGCAGTGGTAGTGCATGCCTTTCATTTCACTCTAGAGTAGTGCATTTTATTGAGTTTCACAGTTTTCATTTTAGTGAATTTATAATCATTTGAAAATTGTCAATTTAATTATTTCTTATACAATAGTAAGAAACTAATACTTGTGTTTTTTACAGATAATAATGAAAGAAAATATCAGAAAGGAGAAATTCTTATTCCCTTTAGTTAGCTTCTTTTGACTACCAAAGTAGTTGATATTATAAACAGAATCAAGTGTTCAATTTACAATGGATAATTTAACAGTTTTAAAATTATTCATTTTTATTTTGTTATACATTAGGCAAAAATTAATTTCTTCCTTGAAATCCTTTTAATATAAAATACATTCAATACAAAAATTTCACATAACCATGCATACAGCAAAATATTTGAATGGTATGAAATACTGTTTTAATTAGTATATAAAACAGTATAATAAGCTTCAAATTGCTAATGAGTTTATTTTCATTCCCTTGAAGTTCCAAATATTCTTGAACAACCAAAACAAAATGAATGTCTTCTATTTCATCTCTGGATTTAATTGACTCTATTGGTTATTTTTCTACTAACAGTGAGGCAATTGCCTTTTTCTTCTTTAATAGAATGGCTCACTAAGTATCCCAGCTAGATAGAACTTCTTGTCAAGACCAGATTGGCTTTGACCTGACAGAAATTCATCTGCCTCTGCATCGAAAGTGCTGGGATTAAATATGTGCATCACCTCTTTTTCCTTTTTTCTTATCACACCATAACTTTTGCCCAAATGCAAATGTGTTGATTCCTGGGCATTCTTCCTCTCCTTGCATTGACATTACTAGTGGCTATCCTGTCAGTTTGACCTGAGGTTGAGAGTGAGTGAAACATCAAGCCCAGCCCCGTGACAGCTGCAAGTAGATTCCCTCCAGTGTTTCTGCAGGTTGTAGAACACAGTTGATTCGCCTCTGTGTTCATCAAAGATACATGGCAAGTTTCCAAATATATGTACAGTGTGCTTTTTAGTGCTCATGTAGCATTAGATATCCACTGTTTGTGTGGAATTCAGAAACTTGTTCTGTCTGTGATATAAAAATATTTGTTATCCAGCCTGAGCTTCAGCATTTGGCTTTATGACACCATTTTATCTATCTATCTATCTATCTATCTATCTATCTATCTATCTATCTATCATCTATCTATCTATCTATCTATCATCTATCTATCTATCTATCTATCTATCTATCTATCTATTTTTCATCTATCTATCTATCTATCTATCATCTATCTATCTATCTATCATCTATCTGTCTGTCTAACTATTTTATTTGTATATATTTTAGGAAATTTCTACAGTAATAAGTTTCCATATAACTTTTTCAGATGCCTTCATGTTATCTCACCCCATACTCTCACCTCTAATCTGCCCTGCAAACTTCCACCATATTTGATACCTATTCTTTCATTATTTGTCTTTTTACCTCAAATCAAAATGTAATTAATTTCATGTAATACATTTTGATCTTAATTTTCCCTTCTTCAACTTCTTTCAGATTGACCCTACCTTCACTTTCAGGTGTAATCTGGGGGTTGACAAAGCCATCCCACTTAGGACTAGTGCTCCAAAGTCTCCCATGATCTGTGAATTGTGCAATTATGGGTTTCTGTATGAGTTCTCATCTGTTTCAAGAAGAAGCTTCTTTTAGGATGTATGAGCCAATGCTCTTAGGTATTGGCATAGAAATATACCATCAGGTGTCATTTGGTTTCAATAATCCATGGCAGGATAGTGGCAGTAGGTTTTTCCCTATGCTCATGACCTATCAAGTATTAGGGTTTTGGCCAATTTAGAAATATCATATATAGGTTCCATCCCACAAAGTGGGCCTTAATTTAAATAAAAAAAAGTTTTGTTACTCCCATAACATTTGTGGCACTATTGCAGTAATGTCTTACAGGAAGATTGTTATTGTAGGTCACAGAATCTGAAGCTAGGTGATATTGGTAATTACCTTTCTCCTTTGGTAGTGTGCAGAGTAACTTTCAGCACCATATACAGTAGTAAGCAGGAGTGATTGTTCTAGTTGCTCACAAATTAGTTTCTCTACATTTCATCACATTGGTAAGTATTGTTCTCAGCAACAGGACTGTCAGGTAATGGAGATCAATGAACAGTTTTAACAAATTTTGCATTGTTTCTGGTGTGAAGACCATGGAACCACTTTGGCCAACAATTCAACAAGGTTTAACCCATTCCTATGGCTGGAAGTTTTACTTGGCAGCAAAAGATGTCTAGGCTATGTTTCCCCATAAAATGGGATTTCACTTAAATTCCCTGTGCACATATTTTAGGAGGATTCTACAATTGTGGGTTTTGAAAGTTTTTTTTTTCAAATGACATGTATTTTTAATTTTTGCTCCTTAGATTCGCTCCTTTTGCCTTCTCTCCTATCTCCCTCCCTATTAAATCCCCTACCCGAATTTTCCCTTTATTTCTCCATAACAGTATATTCCATATTCTATTTCCCTTCCCTAGGCAATCCCCTCCCCATAGTTCCATTTTGGCTACCTAACATCCACCTGTGGTTATTAGGATTATAATACCCATATTGAAACTTGGAAATATCCACATATAAAAGCAAACATGTAACATACATATTTTTTTGGTGGGATGGCATAAGAGTTACCTTATTCAGCATGATTGAATGAATGGTTTTAGCCCCACCTGTTTACCTAAAAATGTTATAATTTCAACTTCATTAGCAGGTGCAGTAGTATTCCATTATGTAAATTGAATACTCCAATTTACATGCAGTTATCTAGTTTCAGGACTAGAGTCTACATATAACAAAGAACATGGCAATTGTTTTCCTCAGTATGAGGTACATCACTCAGGGTGATTCCTGCTCCATCCATTTAACTGCAATTTTCATAATTTAACTTTTCATTACAACTGAACAATATTCCATTGTATAAATGTATCATATTTTCATTATTCATTCATCAATTAATGAACATCAAGGTTATTTCCATTTCCTGGGTATTGTTAATAAAACATCAATTTTACTCTTTACTAATTGTTTTATTGCTATTTAAATGCATTAATTTTAGATGTATTTAATAATCAACAAATACATGTATAATGCCAATAGCTAGATAACATTGAAGTGATCTAGAATATTTTATTGATTTTTTCTTAACAGAAGTAACTGTAACTTCAAGTAATTTGAACTGCTTATGCAGTGAGCAGCTTTACACATACATTTTATTTCTTTATTAACTTATATTCCATGCAATAAATATTAGAAGAAAAATGTTTTGGAAATATGCATTCACTTTCAATTTTGTAACACACAAAAGTATGTAAAATGTATCTATAAAATTACTTATAGCCTGCTCATGTTAGGACAGCTTCTTTTCATATCATTTGTGTTTAAAATGCTTAAAAGGGAATGACAATTTGAAGATGACTATGATTTTTTCAATATTTTCTTCTCCAATTTAACTTTTAATCATATTTACATGTTTCAGCCATAGCACATTGGAAAATTTACTTTTTCTTCCGTAAACAGTAAAGAACATGTGCATATAGTGAAAATAGCTACAGTGTTTATTAGAACACTGAAATCAGAATAGAGAGCTAACTGGAATATGGAAATAAAAGCATTATGAGCAGGAGGGACAGAATCACACTAGGAATATTTTAAACCTTTCTGTTTTAAATGTCACCATTAGCTCTCACAAGCTCACCCCAATCATTCTGTTTTAGTGGGATTCTTTTTAATTACATAAAATGCTGTGTCCTTGCATCACACATTACTGAAGACAAACATGGATTGCTGACCATCTATTTAATTATGTCAAAGAATAAACCATTTTTTCTACAAAAATCACATTAAAATGGACACAAAATTTCTTTATATTGCTACTAAATATCCTCTATATTTTAGTTAGAGCTTTGTGTAATTCCACAGTTAAACTCATGTTTCCTTTAATCATTCAAGTGATTATGATCAAAATTTACCCTGAGAGGCTGATCTTATCATTTTTATTCTGTGATACATCTGAAATTCAGTAGTCATTTATAATTACATTATATAGAGATAAATATATATTATGTATATATATATATATATATATATAATTAGTAATAATTAAAATAGGAACTTTTAAATATCAAATTGGAGAACATTCAGAATAGGTGCTAGATTAAAAAATGGTCTATATTATAGAAATTAGTAAGCCACAAGGTATTTAATAAGCAGATTTAATTTAGTAGAATTTCTGTTCAGGTATACTATTCTTCTTGAAATGTAACTGAAATTTTAAGACTACTTGTTGTGGCTTGGAAAGGATCTTTTTTATTCATATACCTTTTATATACCAAATACAATTAAATAAAACTCATTCATACTTTCATATTATTAAACACAGTTTGGAAGGCCTGAAAATTCTGATATAAAGCAAACACAGGATTAGTTCATTTGGGGTACTGCTCTGGGCACATTCAATTCTGATATTGACTTTACTTGTGAGCGTCTCTCCTGGTAGAATTGATTTATGATATGGTCCATTGCCATCCAGACATTTTCCAGAGAAATGACAAAGAAGTTCTGCTTCTGTACCTGCTAATCAATAGAGAGCAAACAAGACCAGAAGAAACTAAACCCTTTCTGCAAGGTGATCAGACACTAAATGTCAGGCTGTGAACACTGTGTTGGAAAATAAATAGTGGGCCTATCTACCTTGTTAATTAGCATTGTTGTATGCCTTTTAGGAGATCAATTTATATCTGACACAAACTGGGACTATAAAGACTGTTGTTATGTTAAATAGTTTTGCTAGGAATAAATACATGTCTATCACTTTATGTCAATATTTCTTATCATGCTTCATTTGTATTTCTGAGGTTATAGATATACCTACATTTAAAATAAAATATGAATTGACTAACTCAGTACAAATAAACACCCAGGTATAAATGTGACTAATAAAACTTGTCATTGTCCAAAATCAGCATGGCATAATAAATGAGGCTCCTCATTTTGGTGAGAAACTACTGGTTCTTACAATATATCTTGAATAAGGTTATTTTGTCTGAATCAATTTTTTTAACCTTTTAAATACATTTGATACTAATTTCATTTGTATAAAAGTTTACAAAATATGGAATGTAATAACAGAAGCCTACCAAATATTATCTGTGTGTTCTTTGACATTAAATACTGTGGGATATATTGCTAGATCATAAAACCCATGGTAAGGGCCACATATATAACAAAAGGTAAGGATGTATGAGATTAGTAAACGGTTTAGAGGATTTAGTATGGCACAAGGAGCCTTTTCATTTGAGAAGTAAAATAATTTGATCTGAGTAATGGGAGTCTTATTAAGAAGTTTCTGGTCACTCCACCCTTTCCTTTATGTATATCTCAATGACCCATCAGGTTAAATCATTTATTCTCATATCATGTAACTTATTCAAAAAAAACCATAAATACGAATTAAATTATGTCTTTAATAGTGCATCTGCATTTTCTCTGCATAATTTTTCAAAATCAAGGAGTCCTACAGAGTAGGAAACTAGATTACGTATTATTTCTGTAGTTTCTGAACATTTTATCTGCATAGTACTACATTCTTGGAATTGGAAGTGAAAATAAAAATGTCACCATGAGAGAAGACGCCAGGAATTTGAAAGAGAGGAGACAGGGCATATTGTAGAGGCTGTCTGGAAGGAAAGGGAAGGAAGAGATTAAGTAATTATCATCAAAAAATAAAATCATATAAAACAATCACAAAACAAATACTTGCTATGATTTTGGTATGTCAAATTATGGCACATTATGTAAACATTCAGTCAAAAAGTCCACATAAAATAGAAAATAACATAATCTGAAAATTGAATATAAATATACATTTGTGCAAAATGTTAAATAGCGAGAAGATACCAGACTAATTTTGATTCTTCTAATGTTAGGTTTCTGTATGCTAATATATTCTTATTTTGATAATATCTTTAATAATCTCAAGGAAGAGAAACAGAACAATGACATGGAAAATGTAAGGTATAAGGATGTTCCAAATAATAAAATATCAACAGGGGAGAATTGCTATGATGTATATTTTCAGAAAATGCAAATTTTGCACTCATTTAAAAGATTTAGACCACAGTCCATGGAAAATATGTACAAAATGATATTTGAATGTTTTTAAACCATGATAAATGAAATTATAACAATCTGTAACACTACACAGCAGACAAAATTTTAGTCTAGAATTACTTGTATATTAATAAAATTATATTAAAAGACAGTTTATAAAAATTAACTCTTACTTTTAAATTTTGAAATTGTCCTCATTTGAAGGGTTTATAAATCTGTGTACAGAAGTGTTTATTCTCTTCAGGTATATTATATTTTGGATAATTATAGCCAGAAATTCAAATTTATTAATAAATGATTATTTTATACTATCACATATCTTTGGCTTAATATGTTAAAATAGATTTCATTGCATACCATTTAATTATATATTTTTAGCATTTTAAGTAGTTATTATTTGATATTATGCAACCAAATTATATAATACACTATTAACATTTTACTGAAAAGAATTATTTTGAAAATTTTTATGTATTTTACTTTCCTTTCAGACTGCCTGCAAAGACCAGGTAAAAAATGCATTTATCGAGTGCTCTGGTTTTCAGTAAAATGTCTTTTCTAGGAAAGTAACTCAGTTAAGCCTATTTAAGCCTTAATGACAACACTTTTGACAGTTGTAGGTTAATGTAACCTTGAAGAGTTTGGACAGAACAATAGCTCGGCCAGGAAGGAGCAATTTCTTTTTTTCAAACCTTCTGTCTACTACAACACTGGGATAATCACACATGCTTCTTTTATGAGACCATTTCCTAACTCTCCTTAGTCAGAAATTCACTGTAATATTAAAATGAAAACTGAATTCTTTCCTTTTAGTAGTGTGACCTAACAACACACCTCTGCTGGCAAAAAAAATTAATAATAATAATAATAATAATAATAATAATAATACATATATAATTTTTATGCATTTATTTTATAAACTAGGAAGAGTCTGTAATAAAATTACATATAGACATTTAAAAAGTTATTTTTAAAGACTGACTTTAAACTAGTTTGAACAGTTTTAAATAATTGATACACTTTAACAAGTTAGCAAAATAAAAACTCCAATAATTTACCCTATTTTCTTCATTCATGCATTGATGTAAACTGGTTTTGTTTTCTGGTGATAGTGTACATGTAATAAGTGGATTGCAACTTTCTCTGTGGCATTTTAACTAATATGCATAAAGAGTAGTGGGGATGAATAGTATAGTAGTATAATTTTCTAGGTATTCTCTTGCTGTCTTTCCTCTCTCTTTCTCTATAAGAAACCTTATTACTGGTTTCTATAGGGGTTGTGTCAGTTGATACTCCATCAATAGTAAATAAAGGCCCCTCTACCCCATACTCTCTCCATTAGGTGTACCTGTTTCTGATGCTAACCATGCTGACCAACTTAATTTGAAATCTCTCAGCAGTTTTAATTGGCTAAGGATGTTGAACACCTTTTGAGTATTGGCTTTCTCATACAGCCTCCCTCACCATCCCTTTCCTTTGTCTCAGACACCAACTTCCACAGGCTCTCCCCTGAAACCTTGCATCTCAGCCAGCCAGACAAGCATGCAGGTGATCTTGAGACCATCATTTTGCCTCCATCATCTATATCCAATTGCCCAGTCTTATCTATAAATCTGTAGAAGACTACCGGCTGCCAATTCAACTTCCTCTCTGTCCCCGTCTTTAGAAGACCATGACTATCTTTTCCTACAGCCTCCATCACTACTGCTTTGTCTCAGAAAATAAGCAGATACTGGGTTACACCCACCTTCTGAGGACCTCCTCAGCCCCATCCCCAGTCCATCTGTATACCCACATGTCAGTTCCCAATATAGGAAACACATTCAAACCAGAATCCCCAGTAACAGTACTTGGAAGTAGACCCACAGACACTAAACTCTCCTAGGAACCAGAAGGACAATGGAAACAAAGGAAAAGACCCCCTACCTAACAAAGACCAGAATTACACCTAGAGTTACAATTATCCCAAACCCAGATGCCTAGCCACCAGCATTAAAATATAACCAATAACAGCCAGGACAATATGTCTCTACTAAAACTCAACAATCCCAACATAGCAGGCCCTGGGAAATACAGTATAAGAGAACTACAGAGAAGGATTTCAAATTAGCCTTTATAAATATTTTATAGATCCTTAAAGAGTAAATGATTAACTCCCTTAAAGACATCTGTGAGAACACAAACATACAGCTGAATGAATTGAAGAAAACACTTTAGTTCTTACAAGAAGAAAAAGAATCAATAAAGAAAACTCAAACTTAGGGAAAACTGGGCATGAAAAATGAGGAACTTGAACAAGAAACTCGAAGTCAAACCTCACCAACAGAATAAAAGAAACAGAAGAGAGAATCTCAGTCATGAAGACAAAAGAGAACAAGTGAATAATTCAATCAAAGAAAACATTGAAACTAAAACAAAAAAAAAAATTCCAGGAAGTCTGGGACACTATAACAAAACCAAATCTAAGAATAAGAGGAATAGAGGAAGGCTAAGAAACCCAGGTAAAAGGTATAGAAAATATTTTCAATAATATTGTAGAAGAAATTTTCCTCAGCCTACAGAAAGAAATGCTCATCATGGCACGAGAAGCATCAAAATATAAAGTAAAAAACACAAAATAGATGGGTTAGAGAAGAAATTACCCATGTAACATAATAACTACAACACTACACATACAGAATAAAGAAAGAATATCAAAAATTTACAAGGAAAAATCCAAATAAAATATCTAAAAGATGACGTATTAAAATAACACCTGGAGTTTCAGTTGATACTCTAAAAGCCAGTAGGCCTGCAGAGATGTCACATAAACTCTAAGCAACAAAGATGCCAGCCTAGACTACTATACCCAGCAAAACTTTCAATCATAATAGATGAAGAAAGGACATCCAGTGATAAAACCAAGTTGAAGCTGTATCTGTCTACAAATCCAGTCATAGAGAAGGCACTAGAAGGAAAATATTATACCAATGAATCAAAGTAATAAAATAAAAATAAAGCACTCCAAAAACAAAATAACTGGAATAAACAAATATTGATCATTCATATCTCTGAACATCAACAACATAATTTCCTCCATAAAAAAAAAAAGACAGATTTGCAGAACAGAAGAAAACAGGATCCATCCTTCTGCTGCATCCAAGAAATATACCTTAATTTCAAGGATATACATTATTTCAGGGTAAAATTTTTAAACTATCCTTTTCATGCCTGTATGGAAAAACATTTTTGCTATGTCTTGTCATTGTGGTTATATAAAGCTTGAAATCATGAAAACTTTACTCATGTGACATATCTTAACCCTCAAGAGTATGATTGTCTGAGGTTCTGCTAGAATTTGTCTACTGCATAAGCTTTAGTCTGACTCACCTGTTGGCTTTATTCTCCCAGGTCCTATTGCCTCTAAAGCAGTGACATCCGTGTATGTGTTCAATTTTCAAGAAAGTTCCAAGAGCTGTTGAATTTTTATGTTTTGGTATTTGTGTTTGATTGAAATGTTCTGTAAATTATCTGTTAGATACATTTAGTTTATAACATTATTTAGCTTCAAATTTTCTGTGGTTAGTTTCATTTGGATGATTTGTTTATTGGTGAGAGTGTAGTGTCGAAGATTTCCACTACCAGTGTGTTAGGATTGATATGTGTTTTAAGCTGTAGCAGTGATTCTTTTATGAATGTCTGTGCTATTTTATTTGCTGAACAGATGTTAAAAATTGTAGTATCATCTTAGTAGATTTTGCCTTTGCTGAGTACGTGGTGAACTTTTCTATAGCTTCTGATTTGGTTTTTTGTTCATTTTTCTTATGTTAAAACAGCTACACTGACTTGCTTTATATAATGGGTGTGACCATTGCCGAAGCCCCAATGGGGGTTGGAACTTCCAGGCCAAGGCTGGGATGGCTACCCACTACAAGGAATGGCTAATATTCTAGATACATGCTTCCCACCAAAGTTAAATAAGGTCAGAAAAGCAATGTAAACAGACCTACAGGTGTGAGTACATGAAGCAGATACCAGTCTTCTACCATCCCAGCAAAATAACAGTCCAGAGCTGGCAAGTGTTAATGCAGAATTCTACCAAACACTCAAAGACGTAAGGCCAATACTCCTCTAATTACTCCACAAGGTAGCAACCGAGGGACCATGGCCCAATTTTTACAGGATACAATTACCCTGATATCTAAGGAACACAAATACCCACAAAGAAAGAGAATTGTAGACCAATTTCCCTTAAGAACATGTATGAAAAAATTCTCAATGAAATATTAGCAAACTGGATCTCTGAACACATTAAAAATCAGAAATCATCAAGTAAACATAATTCTTGAGACGCAGAGATGGTTCAAAACATAATCCATGATATAAATAGAATGATTAAAAATCTACATAATCACTTCTGTAGATGCAGTAAACAAAGCCTTTGACAAAAGTCCAACAAAATCCACATCTCTTCATGACAAAAGTCCTGAACAAATTAGGGATACAAGGGACATACCTTAACAAAATAAAGACATTTTACAGCAAGCCCACAGACAATATCAACCTAAAAGAAGAGAAACTCAAAATAGTTCCACCAAAATCATGAACAAATTAAGGTTGTTAACTCTCTCCATAACTATTCAATATAGTACTTGAAATCTTAACTAGAGCAATGAGGCAAATGAAACAGAATAAGGAGATACAAATTGGAAGCGACAAGGTCAAAGTATCTCTCTCTAATAGCAAATGATATGATAGTACAAAAAATGACTCTAAACATCCACTGTGAAACTCTTACAGCTGAGAAACATTTTCATCAAAGTAGCTGGATACAAAATTAACTCACAAAAAAATACTGCCTTCCTGTATATAAATGTCATACTAAGAAAGAAATCAGAGAAACAATACCTTTTACAATAGCTTCAAAATAATAAAATATCTTGGGATAACACTAACCATAAAAATGAGAGTAATGTATAACATAAACTTTAAGACATTGAAGAAAGAAATTGATGAAGATATCAGAAGATAGATATATTGTCCATGTTTATCCATCAGTAGAATTAATATATGAGAGTGGCCATGCTACTAAAATCAGACTATAAATTCAATATACAAAGGGGTTCTAAATGAAATTGCAAATAATGTGGGAGAAAGATCCCGGAATGGCCATCTCATGTCACTAAATGAAGTTTTCAATACTGGGATTAGTTTATATCTTATTGGGATGTTATCAAAACTCAGGCTGCTGCCAAGGCTATAGGTTGTACCCCACAAACTGATGGCAAGGCCTTACTGCTGAAGAAAATGCACATCTCATTGAAAATAGCAAAGCCGAACTGGTGCCTACCTAGAACTTCCACTCCTACCAGTTAATGTTCTTGGTACCAGAATGACTTTGCATGCTACCAAACAAGAAAAGCAAACACCAACCCAGTCAGAAAACTTTTCATCTACAGCGGTGTCCTGCCAATAAAATATGTGAGTGCAATGGTGGCCAAATCTTGTGGGAATGACAAACCAATATTTGATTCACATTAACGCCCACTCCTTGACATGGAACCCATACCTGACAGTTGCTGAGTGACCAAGAACCTGAGATTAGATAGCCAGGGATGTAGGGCCAAATACTACTTGTCTACTAAAGGAACCTAGTAATGCAATGACTTCAAACGGCACTCTGTTACACTCATAGATCAGTGCCTTGCTCAGCGATTGTCAGAGAAGTAGCAGATGAGAACAAATACAGAGACCCACAGCCAGTTAATATGCAGAAAGTAAGAGACCTCCTGAACAAGATGTCTCCATCAACTCTCTCTTTTCAGGGCTCAGTGCAAGACCTAGAAGGAATGGAGGACACCAAGGAAGCAATGGCCTCTACATCAAAATAATCAAGGCTCCTATGAACTCACAGAACTCACAGAAACTGAGGCAGGATACACAGGTCTGCATTAGATGGGAGATTAGAGCTAACAGGATGAGTGGAAACATGGCCCCATCCTTAACCCAGAAGTTATCATCAATTAATAACCACTTGCTAATGGAAATTCAGACTTCTCCAAATCAGTCTCACTGGGAAAACTAATTACTGTCAAGGATAGGCTACAATGTCCAATAGAAAACGGTCAACAGAAATAACTCAATGCTATCTCTAGAGGTTCTTTATCTCATCCTATGCTAAGACATGTTAAAAAGCTTTTTCTTTTAAATTTTTTTCATATTTATTTATTTATTTATCCATTTATTTATTTATCTATCTATTTATTTTACAATACAGATCTTTTGCATACATATTATAGCTTCTTATTTTGTGTTTCTATGGAATTCCTGAGTGTGCAAAGGAAAAGTGAGTCAGTCTCTCTTCTCTCTCTCTCTCTCTCTCTCTCTCTCTCTCTCTCTCTCTCTCAGGTTTTTTATGCCTTTCTTGGGTTCTATCACTCTATTGTTTTTTTTTTCTTATTTTGATTTGTATTTGTACATTTTGTTTTATGTATTATATTACTTTTTCATAGATGCCTGTTTGTTTTCTAAGGAGAGACAGAAAGAGATTGGATCTGATGGGAAGGGATTTGTGAAGGAACTGTGTAGTTAGAGTTTTCCTGCCTGGCCCAGTCAGGACAAATCTCTCTTACCCACCAGTCCCACAGTTGCTCAGACCCAACCAAGAAAGTACACAGAAACTTACATTGTTTAGAAACTGTATGGCCGTGGCAGGCTACTTGTTATCTACTTTTTCTATCTTAAATTAACCCATTTCTGTTAATCTATACTTTGCGACATGGCTCGTGGCTTACCAGTGTCTTTACATGTTGCTTCTCATGGCGGCGGCTGGCAGTGTCTCTCTCCAGTCTTCTACTTCCCAGAATTCTCTACTCTCTTGTCCCACCTATACTTCCTGCCTGGCCACTGGCCAATCAGAACTTTATTTACACAGAGTAATATCCACAGCACTTCCCCTTTTCTTTTTTCTTTTTTTTTTTTAGGAATGTTTTAACTTTTACATAGTACAATTACATATAACAAAACAATTATCAAGCAAGAATTACAGTTACAATATTAAAGAAGATATCCTATCTATCTTATATTTGTGAGTCTAAGGTTTTATATCTAACTTACCTTTTATCATAATTGAGGAAATTATAACTATCTAGTCTTCAACCATATCAAAGACCTCAGAAGGATATAATATTACTTGAGAACCAGGAGAAGGATGCAAGCAACTTTCAGGAGTCTTGCAAGAGTAGACAGAGACAGCTGGCAGCCTGGACAGTCACCTAATGTTCCTTTGTAAAGTTGGGGCATTTGTCTTCAGCCCACAGGGCTAGAGTCTCTTGATCACTTCTCTCAGTGTCCTTTAGAATGTCTGGCAGTTTCCTCTGAGAAGCAGGAACCTGAAGGACCATTTTAAAAGCAAAGTTCAGTGGTCACCTTTCTATGGGTCCTTCATGTCCAGGTGATCGAGCAGTCCAGGCAAGAACAGTTTCTTGCCCAAATGGCTATTTTTGCCAAGGTGAAGATAAACTCCATATGAAGTGTCTTCAATGCCCATCCTCCTCTCTGAAGTAAATCAGTGCTGCCAGGAGCAGACATGTCTCACTGTCCAGAAAGTCTAATTTTTAAAAGTATTTTAAATGCCATATTCTGTAGGTCTTTGAAGTATTTGAAGATTACCGATCTATCTGAAATATGTCTATGTATATCTAGAAGACTTAACTAACATGGCTACGAGTATGATTATCATAGATGACTAATTATTAATCTATTTTTAATTATCCATTTCAATTTAAAATGAGCTATACAAACATAATACCTTAAACACGATTAGAAATATACACACAGTATAACAAAATTAACTTTAAGTTTGTATCAATAGACTAAAATCTATACCAATGTAAAACATTTTAAATGAGTTGTTGCTCTTTTAGAAGTAAGTTCATTAATCTACCCTTTCATCCTATCATATCTATATCATACCCCCTTTTTATCTTTAGAAAGAGATTGCATTTATAATCAACCTGTTTTAAATAAAATAGCGGTTTTTCTCTGTCCCACACCAGAGGGCTCTTCTGATTTGGGACACAAGAAGCTCTTAACCTTTATTTTAACAATGTGCTTGGGTTTAGAGAAGGAGTGAGCCAATTCCATCTCCAAAGCCAGCTGGGAATTTGGGCGTAGTTTCTCTTACTACTTCCTGCTGGAGGGGGGCGCTGTATCTTATGGGGACACAAAGAAAATTTTAGGATTATGGAGTAGTCCATGAGGGTGAACATCTGAGCCAGTTGCCTTGAAACCATTCTTGATGTTGGATCATCTGGGCCATGGTGTCATCGGAGACCTTTCAGGTGGTCTTGGCTGATCAAACCTGATGTATCTTAATCTGGAACAAATCCACAGCCTCTGGCTTTCTGTGGAAAGAAAAGCAGAGACTCTTTTCCAAAGCAACATATCTTTATATCCAAATTTTGAAGTCAAGGTGCCTTTAAAATTTACATATTTGTTTAACTCAACAGCTTTTACGATCAAATCTTTTTCTGCAGTTAAAAATCCCAAAGACAACACAAACCAGATTCTCTGTGTAATATCCATCTTTGTAAGACTGAAACGCCCCTGTGGCTGCTGGCTCCACCCACCTCAGCTTCCCAACATGGCAGTCGTACAGTTTACTGCCAGCTCTGGGTCTGGAGCCATGTGTACCATCAACTATCAGAAGTAGTTCTGTCAAAGCAGTGCATAGCCCAGAAACTTTTTTTTTTTTTTTTTTTTTAACTAGCAAAGGCTAAATCCACCATGCAGCAGAGTAAAGTGTCGCTTGTAGGCTTCTCATTCCCGCACATATCATACTGTACAGAATTTATATGACAACAATTAAAAGTCCATCCAATTATTCAAACTAACTAAGTAAACAAACAAACAAACAAAAAAAAAAAACAGGATAGCTAAAACACTCTTGAAAGATCAAAGTGCTCCTGGAGGTATCATCAAAGCCTTCAAAACACAGCAGGACCCATGCACATATGGACTTACAAAGACAAAGGAAACATGCACCGGGCCTGTACCACTCTGCACTAAGATTCAGTACTAGAGCTTAAAGAAGTGGACACACATATCCATCCATAACCCAGAAGCTATTTCCAATTGAAAGCCACTTGCAAATAAAAAAATTATTTTCTCCAGTGGTGTTTCATTAAAAAAAAAAAAAAAAAAAGCAAACAATCTCTGAAGTGTAGACTCATGACCAACAGCAGATGGCCACATAAAACAACCTCAGTGGCGTCTTTGGAGGTCCTTTGTCTCATAGTGTTAAGTCAGGGTGGGTTTCTGTCACTGTTTGTTTGGCTTGTCTTTGTTGCTTTTATTTCTGTTTTCTACCATATAGGTCCTTAGAGCATGTATTTTGGATTCCAAGTCTCTGTTTTGAATAGACTTCAGAATGTGTGAAAGTGTGTCTTTGCACCTGCACACACTCCTTGTGCTTTGACTCCTTGGCTCCTGTTCTTGTTTGTCATATTTCATCTTTGTTGTTTATTCATCTTATTTTATTATTTTACCATAATGCCCATTTGTTTTCTAAGGAGAGGCAGAAAGGGTGTGGATCGGTATGACTGGGTAGGGAGAGAATAAGGGATGTGGAAAGAGAAACAGTAATCAGAATATATTGTATGAAAAATGTCTGTTTTCAATAACAGGAAAAAAGAAATTATATTTATGCAATGGAATTGTGTATTAGTCTGCCATCAAGAAAAATTAAATAATGACATTTGTACAGAAATATATGAAACTGGTAGTTGTTATGTTGAGTGGAGGGATAAGCTCAGAAAGACTAATACCACATTTTTGTTAAATAAGCAGAACCTAGGTTTTAAAGTTGTATGTTCATGTGCTTATGTGTGTGTGTGTGTGTGTGTTGTTGGTGTTGTTGTTGTGTATGTGTAGGTTATGAAACTAGAAATGGAATCATGGAAGAGAGATTTCCTAAGAGAGAAGGAAGTGAAAGTAATAGGACAAATGTGATACGAAAATGTGAAAGAAACGGAGTTGACTTGGAAGAAGTAAGGGAACTAGCTCGGGCGGGTTGGAAAGAACGTGGTGGAGCAGAGAGGAAGAAAAGTCCATTAGATAGATCATTGTGTAATGACACACGCATGAAGATGGCATGACCCTATTTCTTTGAATTCTATTAATAATTCAAGAAGTTGAAAAGAAATTAATGAAAGCATATCAGATTATGTATATTTCCACTGTTTTCTTACATTTTAACCATTTTCTATTTGATTAACAGAACATATAGGGGTAAAAAGTTAACTCACCAGTATGAAAAGAGAGAATCCATTTCACTCATTTTGGTGCCCTGACAAGGGTTAAATCAAGGCAGGCACTGAAAATTACATGTAATTTAGCTAGGTTTTTTAAAAATACATATTTATTCACATTTAATGACAGTAGGCACATGAAACAGAATATCTGTGGAGGTGAGTTGGCAACTTATTGGGGTTGATTCTCTCCTCCCATAAAAGGAGCCAAGGGGTTAAAACTAGGTCATAGGGCTTGTTGGCCACCTCCGTTACCAGGAAATTCATATCTCATTCCCATAATGCATGTTTCATGAAGAGAAAGGAACCTATATGGCAGTTAGAACTTGATCAGGTAATCTGGCCATCTTCTCTTGTAGGAAGGCAAACTGGGAGTAACCACAGATGCATGCATCTGGGGCAAGGACAAGCAGTCTAACATGAAGTTCCTGGCATTTTGTTTGTCAATGACTGATCCAAAAAGGACCTTAGATTTATATATGCTCTATATTTTTAAAAAATATTTATTCTTAAGAGATAATTTAAAGGAAATAACTTTGTCTCTATATTACATTTCAATGCATCTATGTACTTTTCTTGCTCTGTGTCATTGTGTTATAATTATATAAAGAATTAGTTTGATGACAGGGTTACCTTTAGAGATGAAATAACAGAACAAAGAAAGATTCTGGCTGAGCATGTGGAGCAACACTGTATTTCTGTTACTGAAGGTAACAATGGGAACACTCTGCAACTCTTTGGCCAAATGGGAATTTCTGTTACTTGCACACAAAAGTTACACAAATAATGAACAAACCAAAGATTCCAAAGGTATCAAAATGGTGATATAGTAAAAATAATAAGTAGAAACAGTTTATAGCTAAACAGTAATGCAGATGCCATAGACTGGAAAAGATGCAAGCACATAACTTTAAAAAAATGAAAGCAAAATTTCTTCAAATGACATTTTTAATTAAGAGGCATAAGACATGAAGGATATACCGATAATTTTTATTGCTTATTGACTGAAATAATTTTACTCTTAAGTGTTTGTTCTTTGAAATCGCATACATATTGAAAATGCATTCTGGTTTCTCTTTGTACCACATCTCATTTCCTCTCCAATAACTATCAGCTTCTCTTCCTTTCTAACAGTCCTTTCCCAATGCAAGACTTTTAGATTTTGTTTGCTTGGGGTGATTGGGTTGTATGTATTTCCAAACCTATTTCTTACTAAAATTGTTTTATTCTATTTACTATGATCTCATGAATTATAGTTTTGAAAATCATCACTATAAAACTTCTAAATATACATTGAAATATTTATAGTATATTATATCATATGCCACACTGAACTTTAATTTTTAAACTTTGTATCATTCTTGTAGATATTTCTTCAGATATCTGGGTTTTAATTTAAGTTGTTATAATATAAAATTAAGTTTTGCTTTCCATATTACATGTAACTTCTATTTAAAGTGCTTTCTCAAAGCAATTTCAAAATTAGTTATGCCTTATAAATAAATAGTGTTAATAGGCATTGGAAACAACATTGCCCTAAAATAAAATATTGCATAGTGTTAACCTGGGATATATAAAAGACTTCCTTGATCATGAGTTTCATTTGCAAATTGAGGACTCTGTTCCTGACTGATTTCCATGAAACTTAATCAAAATATCACCAGATATATTTAATGTCACAAAGGAGAGTGTCAGGAAGTATTGAATTAATCCATCTGCATTTCTTATATGATCAGATCATGGAGATAGGATTAATATTTACACAACCTTTCAGACTCATCCTTCTGCTTTGAGTTTTTGGAAAAGATATACAGGTATGTGATGTGATTTATTTTCTCTATCATAGAAACAGATGAAAGCAAATGAATTCAGATCTTAAATCTTCAGTAAAATATTTTATAGAGTTTTCTTTTATTCTTCAAACAAATCTTACTTATTTTATTCAATTTCATCTTTATGATTCATTTTGTTGCTTTTCTTACTTTGGCATGCAATTATTCATAATCATTTTATTACTCTATACATGCTATTCATAGTAATTTTGACAAACAAAACAACATAAAATTTGCCAAACCAACTCTCATTCCTATTTGCTATACACATTTCTTCTATATACATCAAAATCACAACTTATTTATGTTTATTAACCAAATAATGCCATATTATTCTTGACAAAAAATGGGTATTTATTAATTTCTTTGTTATTTTCAGTAAATACAGCTCTTTTTATATTTTTAATAACACTGTGAATTACTGCCTGGAATGTAAATATCACAAAGAAGTCCAAAATATAAAATTCTTAGGTTCCTAGATTGCAACTGATTTCACCTGAATTTTGTTAATTAATCTTTCCCTGCACATCTAACAACCTTTCACTGAAATTTCTTATTGTGAATAAATAAAATTTAAAACTTCAAGAGCAATATTCAAGGTATCTGTATCATGTTTTTTAGGAATTCAGTGAAGTTGGTGTTCTGCTTTGCTAATATGTTTTTTTTTTTTTTATGACAGAATCATTTCAGGATGAACCTGAAGAATTACTCTTGGTAATTTAAATGTATTTCAATATATAGGTGTATATAACAAAAAATATCAACATGATTTTCTATACCATACTTCAGCACAAATGTTTCAGTTTTACTAATTCTTATTTTATGAAAATACGACTACTACCAGAGGCCTCAAAGCAGATCAAAGACTCATTATAATGAACACTTGAAGTAAAGATATATGGATAAAAGGGTTCACTGTGTGACTCACTGTGTCACACTGCAGCTACTGTGATGAGAGCAATGTTTTTTGTCTTAAATTTTCTTTGGTGGGTGGTTTCAAGGTCAGAGGGTGGGTATGAAGGGACAGGGAAATGAATGGGATCAAGATGCACAATAGGAAAGACACAAAGACTTAATAAAAAGTAAGTTAAATATAACCTTTAAAACTGTGGCATCAAATTCTATAGTGTATGAGAGAAACAATTGGTGATAGACTTGATTAAACTGAATATACATGCATAATTTACAAAAGATGTCATTTAGAGAACAAAGAATACTTAAAACCCAGTGTTAACAGAGTCCTATACAAAACTATCTCAGAGTCATACACCTATCAAGAAGGAACATAAAAAAAACACCCCCGCCAAAACAAAACAAAACAAAACCTTCTGTATCATGCCATGGGGAAAATGAAACTTAAGTGATAAGTCTATAGTAATGCCCTTCTAGGGGAATGCCTGAAGTCAACAATGGGAACAAAAGATTTGGCAGAAGATGTGGAACAGCAGACAATCTCCTTTGTATGTGCTGATAAAAAATAAAAAATGATACTATGGAAAGAAATGTACAGTTTCTTACAAAACCAAACAGTCCTACTATTGTCTCTGATACTACAGCCAGTGGTTCTCAGTGAAAACATAAAAATGAGACTGAAGGCATAGAGAGAACACTTGATGGTTTTGAAGAAGGCCTGAGTTCAGTTCCCAGAAGCCATATTCTTCACTCAAAACCACCTGTAACTCCCCAGGAACCTGATGCCTTATCATGGCCTCTGAGGGTGTCTCCATGACATGTGTGCAAATATATATGCACAGACTGACATATAGGGACAAAAAGTAATAAAATAAGTTTTTAAAAAGCTAATATAAAATTTCTAGGTCGCATTTATTTATAGTTGGTAAGACTTGGAAGTTATGATATCCCTTCAATGCTGAATTAATAAAGACCATTGTACATGGAGGTAATGGGATTTTATTAAGGTCTAAAATAATACAAGACAGAAAATTAAATATAATCACTAATTGAAAGAAACAATCTCAAAGACCAATGGTTGTATTATAACAACTATATGGCATTAGTGAAATACACTACTCTAAAGATTTAAAGCCCTTGTGGTATGATTGAGCATTCCTTGGGTATATGCCCAAGAGTGTTACTGCTAGGTCTTCTCAAAGATGGATTCCCAATTTTCTAAGGAAGCACCATATTGATTTCCAAAGTGGCTGTACAAGCTTGAGACCAAGATTGGAAAAGCACAGGGACAAATAACCAAACGAATGGAAGCACATGAATTATGAACCAAAATCTGTGGAGCCCCCAACTGGATCAGGCCCTCTGGATAAGTGAGACAATTGAATAGCTTGATCTGTTTGGGAGGCACCCAGGCAGTGGGACCCAGGCCTATCCTTCGTGCATAAGCTGGCTGTTTGGAACCTTGGGCTTACACAAGGACACTTTGCTCAGCCTGGAAGGAGGGGACTGGACCTGCCTATACTGAATCCACCAGGATTAAATGAATCCCCAGGGGAGTCTTGGCCCTGGAGGAGATGGGAATGGAGGGGAGGGGATGGGCAGAAGGTGGGGTTAGGGGCGGGGGGGGGGGAGAGGACAGGGGAACCCATGGCTGATGTGTAAAATTAAAACACAAATATAATAAAAAATATAAGATTTAAAGCAAGATAGTGTTTTCCAGGATTTGTATTGTATGATAGTATTATCTAATGTTAACTTTAACATCCTGGAAGAAGGCTCTTTGAGACTCAGGAAGAAGAAGTTCCAACTTGAAATATTCCCTTGTTGAGGGTAGATATATAATTCTTACAAAGTTAACAACTTACAAATCTTAGGAGGTCCCTTATACTAACAAGATTCATACAGCTCTTCCCTGCCTGAGGTTTTACATACAGATGACACTACTATGGAAATAGGAGACTTTCTGATCCATTGAACTGTTTACAACTCATGCAGAGTGCTCCAGAGATAAAAGTTTCTTGATCACAACCCATGCTGTGGTAGACTAAAGCTGACTTTTTGAGGCCCTTGCTTGGTTTGTAACTCCCCATGCTAAGTCTGTAGGCCCCTTAGCTCACCAAGATGGACTTTGGAAGAATCATTTCTTTTGTCTGTCATTGGTGCCCTTTGTTGATTAACCATGTTTATTCATGTCTCCCCAGGCAGGTGTAGTCTGAGAGGATGTAGAGTGGACTGTAAGGAGCACAGAGACTTTTTTTATTTTAACTGTGAGAACAGTTAGAATGACACTATATCACTTTCCTTATAGCTTGATGTATAAGATACCAAGACAGAAGCTCACTGTGACTACAGGCTGATAGGATTTTGATATGTTAATGTAGATTTATTGATTATTTAACACAGTCACCCTTCTGCTGGTTATGTGATAGTGGAGAAAATGAATCTTGTGTAGGTATGAAGGTGATAGCTCTTTTTCCTTCTTTCTTTAATTTTTCTGTGAAACTAAAAGCCAAAATAAAAAAAATATATTGACATTGACTGATACTTAAAGTATTCAAAAAGCCATTTCTTTGTTTTCCCTAAAACAACATGACAATGAAAGATACATTTAATCTCAAAAGTGGGTGTTTTTTTAATTCTAAAAATTGAAATTTGTCTTTCCTTACCAAAAATAAAATTGTTCAATGACTTTGAAAATGTTCAATAACATGTCATTTATTTAAAAGTATATACCAAGAAACTTACTATTATTACTTTATGATCACTGGCAAATATGGGCTTTATGTTATATTGATTTTCAATTAATTTGTTGAAAGGGCTGGAGGTGTTTTCATTATTTAAGTTGAAGAATTTTACTAGGGAAATATAACAGACACAGATACCTCAAGTTACAAAAGTAAGCTGAAAACTTTTCTTCAGGTCAACTTGAGACCAGGCTTCATGTCACTGCCAAGAAATTGCTGGGTTAAGAACAAGATTATCTGGCAGCCACACCAGGGTAAGACTTTCTCAGATGGAACCACTGCTCTAACCCTCTGCCAACAATGGGTGGGAAGACAGAGTGCTGGAGTATCAGCACATAGACAATGGAAGCTGTAGGAAAAAATATGGGAGACTAGAAAGAGTGTAGGGTCTTAATAGATTCCCAAACATTTTGCTTTAAAGACCTTTAACACATTTAAAAATCGTTCTTATTGAAAAGGGAAAATGTTCAATAATGTGTCGAAATGGTCTCCTGGACTTCTCCTCCATATGAAATCATATCCTAGGTGAATAAAAAGAGCAAAAAAGAACCTTTAAACATATTTTAAATTTTTTTGAGAATTTATTACATTGTATTTGCTTATATTTTTTCCTCTGCCTGTTTCTGAGATCCTAGCCTACTTGCCCATCCAAACACAATTCTGCCTCTCTCTTTGTCTACACACACACACAGAAAGAGAGAGAGAGAGAGAGAGAGAGAGAGAGAGAGAGAGAGAGAGAGAGAGAGAGAGAGAGAGGTAATCTGGCTTCATGCCCAGTTTTCCTCTTTCATGTTGAAATTCTGTCTGGTGTGAGTTTGTGCGTGTCTTGGGTATACTGTCACAGTCTTCATGAGTTCATTCGTTCTACCTCTTCTATACAGATCTCTAAGTCTTAAGAGGAGGGTGATCTACACATTGTGCTTAGGGTTGAATGTACTGATGTCTCTTATTCTCCGTATGTTGATAAGTTATGGGTTTCTGTGTTGACATCTACTGTAAGAAAAAATGTTTTTGGTATTGGTTGAGTGATTCCTTCATCTATGAGTATATCAATAGTCATCAAGAGTCATTCTATTACTGTTGAGTTAGCAGAATAATAAGTGATTTTTCTCCTATTTAGCCTCAGGTTTTTGTTTTGTTTTTGTTTTAGATTTTGCTTTTGTTATTGTTGTTTTGTTTTTTATCTTAGTATGGATTCCGTATCATGGAATGAGTCATAAATCCACTAGAAAGTGAGTTATTATTTCCATAGTGTCTGTTCCCCTTTTGGACCAGTGTGCATATTTTTCCAGGTGTGTTTTGTTTGTAGCTATCAAGGTTCACAGCTGAATGAGATGGATGAGTACATTTCTCCTCCAGTAGTGTACTCCCCACAGGGCTATGAATGCTTGTCATTAAGGATGACTTTCCAGTTGAGTATCAGATGGATTTCTCAATGTTCTATGACCCATGTGTGTGTTGTATACAGCAATAGAGTCCTAGTGTCATGTTCTGGGTATAACTAATCACATTGGTAATAGCATGTAAGGGAACTGAATTGTAAAAAAGAATAAAATCAAGAAAAATAATCTATTGCTCTTTAAGGAGAGGAGGAGGAGCAGATGTGTGCTTTTCACATGATTGTGTTATGTTTTAGCAACTTCTCAGAAGAGGTTTGGGGTAATCCTAAGTGTGTATCTCACCTTTCTCATCCATCCGATGATGCACACTATTCCCCAATAACAGGCTGTCATTTTATCACTGTGTGTTGTGAATTCTGAACCACATTATACATCAAATGAATTAAGAAAATTTGAGATTTTTCTAATGCTGATGGTGATGATCAAGATACTTCTAGTCTGCCCAATCCTGATGAATCTCCTCTTGAAACAAATATTCTTGTCCTACCATGGCATCCTCCTGAGGAAAAGGAGAGATGTAGTTTTATATGCCACAATGCCATGTAATTGTTTTTACCTTAAACAATTAAATGACAGATGGAGATTAGTAGAGTACAGGGGTACTTCTATGAATGTCATTTATCATGCATGAAAAGTGACAGAACTCAAACCAGAAGATTTCCATTGACATATGAAAATGGAGTAGTGGAATATTCTTATAAATTCAAAGCCCTAAATTCTGAACTGCCTCTTCTTTTCTCTGTATTGTTCTTACACCTGAAGTTATCTATAAAAGAATAAAGTCATATTTTAGTTGTGTTGTTTGATCTGTCAGCACTAAATCATTTTCTTAAAGACAGAATTCTCAGAGTCAAGGAGGAAAAATGCAACTTCAAAGTACTAAATCTCATTTCTTTCTTTCAATATGATAACATTTTCAAAGGTGAGAGAAATCTGCCTTGAAGCTAAGAACTGATTTCATGCTGTAAGTTCTTTATTTCATTTGCATTTGATACTAAATAGAAGAGCACACAACACATGGACTATGACTGCCCAAGTTTGTTAAGGTGAGATGTAGTAGAAGTCAGCACTGTAAAACCATTATTAATCAAAAATAGCAGTGCCTTTTATCACTCATTAAATGTCTAGTTTATTGAACAATATTAAAAAGACTGGATGTACCATCTCAAACAAGAACAATAAAGTTTGCGGGGAACTTGAGGATTGTCCCCCATAGACTCATCAACTTGAACACTTGGTATCCACTTGGTGACATTATTTAGGGGATAATGTGGAGCCTGTGAGATGAGGAGCCTCTATTGAGGATGTGTACCACTCAGGGATATCACTTAGGTTTTTATGGCCTTGCAGTATATCTTTTTATTCCTATCTACTTTGAGCATTGAACGAAAATGCTGTCTACTTCTGTTGCCTTTGTTTCTCTTGCTTTTGACATGTCTTCTCCAGTCATGCGGGACTCTATTTTACTAGAATCAAAAGTTAAAATACGTTCTATCTTATCCACATTGCTTTCAGCAGGGCAGGTTTTGACCATAACAAAAACGTAGGTAGTATAGGATGCAGTATCAGGGTAAAAGGAATCATTACCATGCAGATCCTGACTATGTTGCTTTCTGGAGGAATGTGGACCACTTTAAAGCATTAGGCTAGATAGTGGGGTTTTCTCATGGAAACCTGGTATAGAGAAGAATAATGCAAAAAATGGAGTCTCACATCATGAGGTTTCAGATAGAATCAAGGAAATATTAACAAGTCAATTAATGGAATATTATCCTAAGGAATATGCTCATATTCTGCCTATGTTCTCAGAAGTTGTGGGAAGCTGAATTCAAAAGTAACGGTTATTTCTTTGGGGTAGACAGTAAATTTCAAGACAGCATAACATGGAGTCCACAGTGTGGTTATGTATGTATGGTTATACATGGTATGGTATGTAGACTTTATGACAGTCTACAATGAAAAAGTGCAAAATGAGTTGGAAACATGCTAAAGAGAGAGTAAAAGAGCTCAGGAAGCATCTTATTGTAGCCAGGCCGTGTGTTTATAAACAGGTAGTAATAGTTAAAGAGATTAGTGGTATTAATAATAAGCCACCCCGTCTGGAATGAAACAATATAAAATGTGTTCTGAGGGCAAGATCCCACCCAGCTAGGCCTCCAGATTCTGCAATAGAGCCTAATTGGTTGCATGCTCCTAGATACAAATTCCCTAGGAAAGTTTTTCACTCACTTCAGAAGCTGCTGTGAGTGTAATCCAAGGGGTCAGGTTCCATTCCTGTCTGGCATCTGAGACAAGGAAAATGCAAGACTGAGAAAATAGTGAATTCTTCTTATGCAGTTTCAGATAATGGCTAAGGTCAATCAATGTGTTGCAGGATTAGCGTTCCTGTGAACTGGTCCTGAAAGGCCATTGTATGAAACTATCAGAGGACGCCCTGGTTGCATAGGACCACCTACGGTGTTGGAGATGTTGGGGCTGTGCGTCATCTGCCAAGAAGAACTGTATGCAGAGACCAGAAACCACCCAAGGGAGAGATGTATATTTCAGGCAGCAATGCTGGAAGGGCAGAGCTATTCAAACTTTTGAAACTGAAATCCTGATCCTGTACATGTTTCTACAGTATTTGCTGTTTTCCCCGCTGAGCTTAATTCTTGCTGTGGTCCACTCTCTTCTGCCCACTGTTGCTCTCTTGTGTATTGGAGATGCATATTGCATACCAATGTACTTTGGAAGCAAGAATTGGGTTTGGGTTAGAGAGTCACTGTGAAGACTTTACTTGAATTCTCAGAAGAGATTTAGACTAAATTTTTGAGTAGTGCTAAGATTGGTAAAGTCTATGGAGGTTTTGTTTTGTTTTGTTTTTGTTTTTGTTTTTAAAGGGACATAAGACTACTTGTAACAGGTATGGTGTGTTGTGGTTTGAATGAGAAGTGTCCCCTATTTATTCTCACATATTTGAATATTTGACCTTTATTTGGTGACATGGGTAGAGGTTATATAATCCTTAATAGGATAATCCTTGTTGCAGGAAGTGTGTCATTAGGGACAAGCCTTGAGGGTTAACAGCCTCACCACACTTCTGGTCTTCTCTCTCTGTTTCTGCTGGATGAAATGTGTTGACTGCTTGAACCATTTCCTGCTTATGCTGATATTCAACTTCCCTGCATGTTGCCATGTCTTCCGAGCCACAATGAAATGTAATTCATGCCTGATACTGCTCAGGTGGCCAAAAACCTGAGACTAGATAGGCCATGGATCTAGGGGAAATCCAAATACTATTGTTCTACTAAGGGACATAGCAGTAAAATAACTCCTAATGACATTTTTCTATAATCATATATAAGTGCCTTGTTGAGACAACAGCAGAGAAGTTTCTTCCTGCAGGATGTGGGAAATAATCTAGAGACCAACAGCTAGACAATATGCAGAGATTGAGAGACCTTGGAACACTCAGTGATAAATGGGATGTCTCTGTCAAAGCCCTCCCCTTGTGGCTCATAGAACTAGTTGAAATGGAGAAAGAAAGATTGTAAGAGCAAGTAGGGATGAAGGATACCAAGGAAACACTGCCTTAGAGACACACAGAACTGATGTGCACATAAACTGCAGAGACTGTGGCAGTATGCATAGGACCTCCATGCATAGGTCCAAGCCAGGTGGGTCCAATGCTGAGAAGGGGAGTAGACATGAGTCCCTATCCCTAACTCAGATGCTCAGATACTGTCTCCAATTGATAGCCTCCCCAAAAGAAAAAAATTCATTTCATTTTGTTTTTTTGTTTGTTTGTTTGTTTTCCAATGGAGTCTCACTGGGTATACAAACCACCATTATGGATGCCCCATTCCCAACAGTGGATAGTCAAACAAACAAAAAGAAAATCCAAACAAATTCAAGAATATTTTGGAGTATGTTTTGTCTTGTATTGACTTGTTTGGCACTTTTTTTTTACCTTACTTGTTTTTTGCCTATATATTATGATTTCCAATCTGTCTTTTTATAGGTATGTGTGTATGTGAATGTGTGTGTCTGCCTGTGTATGTATTTTGCATATTTTTCCTTAGTTTTGGTTTTCTTTTTATTTTCTTTGTGTGTTTGCTATTTGTTTTATTTAATTTTTTTACTGCCATGTTTGCTTTCTACAGAGAGAGAAAGAAGTCCTGGAGTTGAAATGGTAGGGACGTGGGAAGGAAATGGAGGGAGACAAGTGAGCAGAAACCATGATCAGAATATACTGCATGAAAAATATTTTCAATAAAAATGAAAAGGTATATAGTACAAATGTATCCTACACTAAAAGAGAAGACATGAATTTGGGAGGGAGATATACTGGGCATGGGTAAAGAGAATGACATGGGAAGGGAGGATGGATATGATTAAGCTACATTGTATTCATGTATGAAAATTTTAGGGAATGAATAAACACTTCTAATAATTGAAGGCAGGGGCACTGCAAGGCTCTATTATTCTGCTCCTAGAAACCATGGGTTATCAAACAAAAATACCAAATAGGGGATAGATACTTATGAAATGTTGACCAAGGAAGCCTCAAAGTTCTCTTAAACAATATAGTTTCCTGCCATCCCTCTTAGTTCCCCACCACTATTAGACATTGAAAATCCAATACTGCCTGGTGATGGTGGTGCACGTCTCTAATCCCAGCACTCGGGAGGTAGAGGCAGGCATATCCCTGTGAGTTCCAGGCCAGGTGAGTTATAGAGTGAATTCCAGGAAAGACTCAAAAGCTACACAGAAAAACCCAGTCTCAAAAAAAAAAAAAATCCAATTCTGAAAACACTGTACATACTCATTGAAAGTCATAAGGTAGTCAAAATAGAAGAGAACTGTGAATGTTCTTCCTGGTCTGGCTACATTTCATATTTCTAGATGGCATTAATTGAACTGCTGAGGGAAAAAAAAAAGTTGTCAATGTTTTTAATCAGCTATAAAAAACAGCAAACTACAATACAAGCCTGACAGACAACCTTGTTCATAGAAACAATATGTAAGGTGGAGAAAAAGATGTAAGAGCCAGAATATATGGGGAAATGATGTAAAATGCCATCTTCAATGCAAGATTGGTACATTGCAATCAGGAACAGACACAAGCTGCAGTTGCGCACATGGGATCCACACAAGAATTGGCTTGTCAATAGAATTAAACTTGGAAGAGTTGAGGGCTTCCCAGACAATCTAAACACTTCAGCAATAGTGGCAAGATTGTTATGAGGGTAACCTCCCCTTCTTTGTTGGAATTGAGGCCTGATTCACCAGATGAAACCCATAGCTGGAACTGGAAATCTTGCCCCAACCAATGTTTGGAGAGACACTGATGAGAGGGGAGCTAATTCTGTTTTGTAGCTATATTTATTAAGTTTAAAACAGTCCTCTAAATATTTATGAATACATTATAACTCATATCCTTAATCAGAGAACATCTTCTTTCTCCTTAGTGATGAATGCAGAGACTTCTGGTTACTCCAGTTTCTCATAATAAGTAGTAGTTCTGGTCAGTCCTTAAGAAGACATGACATTCCATCTAATGTCCAGGGAACAATGTAGACATTGGGGGGAAATGAGTGCAAGGGCCAGATGATGTGGGAAAATGCCATCTTCAAGGCAAGATCTAGCCATTGCAAGCAGGAACAGACACAAGCTGCAGTCCTTCTTTGCAAGAATTGGTTTATTAATAAAACTGAACTTGGAGGAGTTCAGCGATTCCCAACCATCAAAATTAAACTACTGCTGATAGATGGATTATGGGAGACAGATAGTTTATTCCTTCAGTTTTCTGCCCACTGGTGAACCCATACAAGTCCAATTAATAGTTCCATACCAATTGCTATGCAGATAACCCTAGTTATAAGCATCAGGTCAGAAAATAAATTCATAAAGACATGAACCTGAAACATGGACTCGGGAGGAAGTCCTAAGGTTGTAAGTATAGAAGAGAAATAAGGCTGTACAGTGAAAGAGTATATGTAATGGATTATATACATATGTGAAATAATCATATATGAGCTTAATTAATCTTTAAAATGCTTAAAGTAGTAGGTTAATAATAGGGGAAATCATATTTTTAAATTTACATTGTTGCTAGAGAACTTTAATAAAAATGTTCATGGGGTTGGGGATTTAGCTCAGTGGTAGAGCGCTTGCCTAGCAAGTGCAAGGCCCTGGGTTCGATCCTCAGCTCCAAAAAAAAAAAAAGTTCATATACTATTACCTTATTTCTTAATTAAAATTCAGATTCTCTCCAGGGATGTCTTGGTCCTGGAGGACATGGGAATGGAGGGAAGGGGCTGATGTATAAAATTAAAACACATAATAATAATAAAATAAATAAATAAAAATAAAAATAAAATAAAATTCAGATTCTAATGTACTTCATAGGTTACTGTGACCTTTTAATTCATTACATTTTATGTAATTCATAATATTTTAAATTGCAAGAATTTACAAAGATTCACTACTTTACTGACTATGTGACAATCAAAAATGGAGTATAAATAAAGTAGGAATGTATGCTGGAGCAGGCATGAAACTTGAAAACTTATGCTAAGTATAGGTTTAAGTTTCCTGATGAACTGCCAGAGTGTGTGGTTTTGAATTCTCTCAGTGGGCACATATATATTCAACTTTAGGTTGCATTTATGGTTTTATAAGTCTAAAAGCATAATGAAATGCATTGACTCATACATATTAAATATTATAAAATGTATGATATATGAGTTATATCAATAAAAATGTTTCAAAGAAAACTTAAAAATACATAAGATGTATGCTGGGTTTTGACAGGAATTAACACTGAATATCAGATCCATAGAGTGAGAACTGAACTGAATCCATAAGGAAATGTGCAGTAGAGCAGTAGACATCTTCTGAATTTCCTCTCTACTTACAGCCATATTCCTTAAGTCAGTTTACCCGCTAAAACTGAGCTAGGGGTGTATTTGTACCTGGTGACATTGCTCCTTGGTTTCACTGTTGAGCCAAGGAGTGGCATCTAATCTATGGAGACACCATCAGTGTTAGAATATTATATCTGTATATTATTTCTAGGAAACATATTTTTCAGTCAATTTCAGTACTCAATTTTGAATTCATGTTGAAGAGAAGCTAGGAATAAGAATCTTGAAGACACATTCCGAATAACCATTACATGAAGAGAATGGAAAGCCATTGAGACAGAGGATGAAGAGTGACTTGTGACTTGGAGTAGCAAAAATGATGGAAACAATGTGTGAGTAGTCCCCTCAATCGCTGACTATCTACTTCTGCCTTCTTCTCATGCTGCCCTGAAATCTCCTTGCTTTGTCTGTGTAGTTTCATATAAGTCTGTTAAAACTGTCAAACTTGGAAGTGATGATTCTTACAAATACAAGTATTATTAATTAACTTCAAACTGATAGCATAAAATATGTTTACATACACAGAAACAAATAGCTAACTAGATTTCTGTGAGCTTGATATAATAAACAAGTATAATGAGATTATAATGTCATTTAGGGCCATGTTTATGTTTCACCTGCTGTGGAAAAAGTTTTGAAGAGGTACATGTTGGGAAGGACTGCTGCAAAATAGTGCCTTACATGTCAAGGCCATGAACCCATCAACTAACAGCAGCTGTGGTTGTCTGCACAAGGCATATGCAATGTACACACAGTAAGCACTAAGGGGAAAGTTGCTCAGTGGCCCTACTCATAGCTGAGAAGCCTATTGGCAGCTGATGGCTAATAGCAGAGGGAAAACTAGTTTTCATCAGGGTGGAGTTTACAGTAGGTTCCCTCCCCATGTTGCTGTGGATACCCACAAACTTATGCCCACTTAGGCAGAATTAATTGGATTCAGTGATTTGGAGAAAGAAGAGGAGAGGGGAGAAAGGATAAGGAGAAAAAGGAGGAGTAGTAAAATGAGGAAGAGGAAAAGGAGAAGGAAGAGGAAGAACAGGACATAAAGTTGGGAGGAAGTGTGGTGTTGGGAAGTCTAGGAAGATTGAAGAAAAAAATAACCAGAGCCAAGAAGCTATATGGTCATTCTTTTCTATAATACCTGCCTCAATACATAGGGTCAACATAGAAAAAATTAAAAAAAGAAGAAGAAAAAAGAAATTCCATGAGTGAACAATACTGCAAAGAAAGAGGGTCAGATTTAATTTTGTGAACTTTTGAAGGTCAGTCATCAATGATCACCCAAGGACTCCTTTGAATGTAGACTCTGAGTAAAGTTGTCCATAGAAGGAGCAGTTTGAGAAGTACACAAACACAGAGCCCATCAGATAAGATGAGAAGTAGGCAAATGTGGGCTCTGGGTGACTGTTCCCAAATTGGGTGAAATCGAGAATAAGTAGGTGGGAAGAGGCTAAAGGTACTGACAAATCTTTTGTCTAGATGCCAGCAGGCTAAAAGACAAATATCTTGCCTAGTTTGAAGGACATTAAAAAGATCCTGGGCAACTTGGGCACCATGGAAAAATAGGATCAGCACAGACAAATAGCATTGTTTGGGTATTGTCAAGGTAAACAGCATTCCCTTCATGGAGTTGTGAGTTCTGCGTGCTGCAGTATCCAGTGTCTTAGCTCCTGCTCAGGGATCTGCATCCCTACAGCACAGAAAAGGTGAACAAGAAGGAATCTGAGGTTGATAACATGAGAGATGGTAGGCCATGGAAATATTGACATTTTATGATTACTAAGAATAATGAAGGAAGCAAAAGCAAAAGCTCAAAATATAATCACAGAGATGAAAATGTTTTAGTTTCATGCCTTACTAAGCAAAGTGAAAGGCAGGAAGGAAGAAGGTCACACACACTCAGATGAGAGGATAAGGCAATTCAAATTCTTGATTTAATGGAACAGTGGTCATAGTGAAAATGTTAAGCGGAGGGTAGGAGGCAATTACTAGGCTTATGATTTTTATATATTAAGATACATGCACATGACATCTTGTGTGGAAATTCAGGTATACACCGGGGTGATTGCCAAAATATTTTAACAGCTGGTGCCACACCAGACCCAAACTGGGTCATATAGGCTACCTGCTGTGCAGGCATCTGGACTTAGAGATTCTGGACAGAAGCCAAGTCTTGAGGGTAAGGGAAAGGACAATTAATAATATAAAGATATTGGGATATTTAAATCTCTTCATTGTTAAAGCCATAGATACAGAGAATAAAACAGTTCCAAATTTTAACAACAAGCAAAATTATACCAGTGAACTTTTGTAAAATTTCTATACAATCAGAATAATTTTGATTATAATCATTTTTAAATAACACTTTGGTAAACAATCCCTTGAGTTCTATTTATCCACTGACAGTTTCCCGTATTTGAACTGTGCTGTAGGATGGTCTTTTAAAAAGGGGAAGTGCTGTGGGATGGTCTTTCTGTATGCTGTGAACATGTGTTGCTACCATTGGTTAAAAAAGAAGCTGCTATGGTCAATGGCAGGGCAGAATAGAGCCAGGAGGGGAATCCAAGCAGAGACCAGGAGAAGGCAGAGTCAGAGAAGATGCTGAGCACTGCCAGGGGAGCAAGACATAATGGAATACAAGTAATACCACAAAGCCATGTGCCAAAACATAGATTAATAGAAATGGGTTAATTTAAGATGAAAGAGCTAGCTATCGTGAAGCCTGAGCCATAGACCAAACAGTTTGTAATTAATATTCAGCCTCTGACTGATTATTTTATAAGCTGCCGAGGGCTGGATGGGACACAAGAAAACTCCCAGCTACAGAACTGTGTCATAATTGTGTATGTTTAAACATATACTTTTATCAGGTTGCACATTATTTTGAAATCATCCACATGTATCAATGGAGGAAACAATTTCTCAGTTTCACAGCAGCTTCTGCTTTTCTCATTTTGATTCATGAAATGAGAACTCATTTTTATGTGTCCTAGTGATTTGGGCACCATATTTGGTTATGGATGCATCCAGTTCAAGTGTTTACATTGCTCTGCTTAAATTCATTATCCATGAAACAACTCTTGTACCACAGCAATGCTATTTCCTTACGACTCTCACTCCATGACCATACACAAATCTCTAAAATATTGGAGAAGGATGTACTTCAATTTTTATAATTAATGTTATTTTTATGTGTACATGTAGATTTCTAAGTCGGTCTCTATACACCTTGTGTGCATGAGTCCAGAAGACATGTCAGATCCTCTGGAACTATAGTTTAGGTGGTAGTGAGCCCTTATGTCAGTTCTGGGAAGTGAACCCAGCTGAAAGAGCCAGTGTACCTATCTGCAGAGCCATCTCTCCAGCTCCTTTCCTACCCCCCACCTCACAAAACTGAACTTTCAGGCTTTTCTTAGTCACTTCCATTGAACATTTTCTCATACATGTGTTTATATGCTAATTTTTGTCTTATAATTATTTTATCCCCTTAATACCCTTGGACTTCTCATTTCCATATCCCTTCATCCGCCTCTTTCTTTACAAAAAATCCTTGCAAATATATCCCCACTTCTACCTCCCTTGCGTATCTAAGGAAGAGCCTGTACACCCATTCATCTACAGGGAGCAATGTTTTCTTCATGAGACAGAAACACCAAACATTTCAAGAAACTGATATCACTGTAAGGTCATAATCATCTCTAGGCCTTCCTTGTTCTTTAAGATATTCAAAAATTCAAAGCCACTTACTTTTCTTTTTGTTTATTTAAATAACAATATGTGCTTTATGAAACACTCTGTATACATGTACAGAACTACAATTAATGATAAATAGTAGGTCCAAATATTTTGGGACATTTAAGAGATCTTACAATGAGGTAAACATACTCATTCAACTCTTTAAGTGGGTTTCCTTGTCTCTCTGGATGTGGACAATATGTAAAATTTTGCATAGTCTTTATTGTATTTGTTTTTAGTTCCATTTGAGATCTTTGTATTTACTTTTGTATACTTTTTAATGTTTACTTTTAATGTTTAGAAATTAAACTATTCTATAATTCTCTTATCATTTTTGTATTTTCAGTTGCTAATGTTAAAATGTATTGATCTCTGAGACAGAGTTGTATTACATATAATTATGTGTATAAGGGAAGGTCTTAGAGTCCTCAACCTGACGCAAAGTACTATAAGCAACTGAGGATTCTGGGTGTGGGAGAAATATTTTTCCCCAGGAAAGAGCACACTAATTGATTATTCAATACTAAATGGTCAGCCTTGAAAACACAAGGACCCCAGAATAACTGGCCTGTGGCAAATTGTAAAATCTGTTATCCATATTAGCCAGTTCCAGAGGGATGGCAGAACTTTCTTCAGGATTTCAAATCTGAGTGCTTACAAACCATGAGTGCTTGCATAGACTAGAAACTGCAGCTGCTGCTGCTTGGATGTGGACTTTTATAGTTTGAGACAGCTGACCTTCAGAGACAACTACTGTGACTAACTCCCCCTGTACTGCACCTAATAAACATGCTGACCTGACAGCTATCAGAAGTGGTAGCAGTCAGTGAGCTCTACTTGATTCAAGGTTCATCATCTTTGTTGCTGTGTGTCTGTCCTTCATCCCCTCGTAAGCAGTAACCATGGTTCCAGCACCCTAGACACTTAAGATGGCCTCTCTTCCCAAGAGGAGGATGCTCTGTGCTCCCTGGTTGTTTTGCTTTGCAAAACTATTTTCTTGGGAAAATAGTACAGAGCAAATACTTATATAATATGTACAGAAATTTTGTGCAGAGTTGACTCATCATCATGGATTCAAATATGCGTACACTCATGATGAGGTATTTCTTTAGTGAAACAGAATCATTCTGTTTTATTCAATTGCTTTAATTGTTTGACTGACTAATACATTTATTTATTAAGAATTAGTTAGTTATGTAATCCAAGCAGACCTGAAACTGCCACTGACCCTCAGTCTCTTGAGTGTTGAGACAAGAAATTACCTTAATAATTTTTCCATAATCCTTTAATAATAATTTGCACTGCCTCCTCTTGGTCATATATAACATTTACATAGGTGTAGAATACCTACATTTTATAGCGTTAACGCTCTTAAAGCCATTTTGCTTTCTATGGATTGCAACAACAAAGCGAAACCATTAATATTTAGATCCATTTCATGTATGCTTTTCCTATTTTAATAATGACCCCCCATAGTGGCTGCTGTAGATCTAGCTTTTTGATTAGTCAGTCTTTGGTCAGCAATTAAACTCAAACACCAAGGGACAATAGAAGTCATTATTTTCTGAACCTCATTGTATGCTAGGATGGGCACCATGTATAGAATCAAGGATTGGTTTGTGTTCAGTCCTACATGAATTCTTTACATTAACAAAATCTTAGCCAAAGAAGCCGGCTCCACCTACAGCGAAGACTGCAGGTGCATGGAATTAGTCCTACACTGCAACTTCTTGGAACACACCTCTTTAAACCATTAGTGGTGCTGGTCCCAGCTCTTGCTAGTACCTCATTTGGAAAGAGTCACTCACCTACTTTGATAAAAGAAGATCCTAGATGCTATTCCTCATATCTTAGGAGAAACTCAATGTTTCTACCGGGACACTGAAAAAAGGGATTGAATCTAAAGGAGAAACTGATGTACCACAAATTCATGTCATTCTTACCAGAAGTGGAGCAGTGTTCAAATGAAAACTTGTAGCATGAGTCTTAAAAGGTCTTATTAATAAAAACAAACCCAGGGCCTAGTATTGGAGTGAATGCTGGAAGATCAGAGAAGCAGAACAAACCACAGCTAACCTCACCTGGCCAATTTTTTAGCTGATCCTGTTTCCTCAGACTGTAAGGCTCTGTGTTCTCATCCAAATGGATCTCAGCTGAACTGCCGCTCAAAGCCTAAAAGCTTAACCAGGCTCTAGTTCCTCATCCTCATGCCTTAAATACCTTTCTGCTTCCAGCCATCACTTCCTGTGATTAAAGGCGTGAGTCACCATGTCTGGCTATTTCCAGTGTGGCTTTAAACTCACAGAGATACGGATGGATCTCTGCCTTCAGAATGCTAGGATTAAAGGCGTGAGTGCCACCATTTTCTAGCCTCTTTGTCTAGTGGCTGTTCTGTTCTCTGACCCCAGATAAGTTTATTAGGGTGTACAATATTTTGGGGAAAGCAATACCACCACAAAACTCTTCATAGGTAATTGTATTATTGGTCAATTTCCTGAGTGGTACATTTTGTTTATCCTTTCATGAGCACACACACACACACACACACACACACACACGAATTCCCTTTAATGCATTAATTGTGGTCCTGGATGTTATCATTTTTCTTAGACTTTGTGCCTTCTGTGGTGAGAGGGGCAGATCCAATTTGACCATAGACCATAACTAATTAGCCTTGAACTTTTCCTAAACATCTGTGATGCTCATGAGGGAAAGAAATTTGAACCCATCCTGAAATAGTTTGTCACACTAGATCCTGGGTAGTTCACTTGTACAGTGCTGTTAATATGGCAAGGCTCTTGGCAAAAGGTTAAAAATTCAAATACTTTTAAAGACACAGATTTATTGAGGAATAATTCATGTAGAAAGTGGTTTTACTTAATGTACACAATTTGATATTCTGCAAATGCAAATATCCTGGCTATATCCATGACAAAAATGAGGGTGGTATTCACATACTGTAAAATCCTGGTATGATTTCTTCAAAGCCAGATTGTTACTCTATGATCTAGTGTAGGAGTCCCTGTTAGTCTGGGACATTGCCATTGTTTTAAAAGGAGCTTTTGTCTTATTTGTCCACTAAAGTCTTACTGGCTGTTTCTCAAGTTATTGTTTATGTTTCATGAGTTTTCATGTACATTTTTCTAGTCTCTCCTTTTCTTCCTTCAGAGTCTGGTAAGGTAAGCTGTCCTTTTCCTACTAGTATTCATAACATAATTTTATTTAACTGATATTTCATTTAGGGTCTGTACAATTATTTTAGCCATTGATCCAGAAGATATTTTTTTGGCAGAGATAATCTCTAAATGGTTTACTCACCCTTACAAGTTTTTAAGTTTGATGCTTCAATAATTTATGACATATTGTAATCATTTTGTTTCCAAATTATGGGTCTAATAATACCTCTTTCAAAACACCACTGTGTCCCTTATTAGTTCTTAATTCCTCAAATAAAGTTATGAAAATCATTTTGTTGCATATAAGGCAGCAGAAGCTATTGATTATGAGCACTGCTATGTGTATTTAGGCAGAATTAATAGTAATTTCACAACTGTTATTTGTTCTTCCTGAAATCATAACTTTTCCAAAGAGCTTTGCTGTTTTGTGAAATGGAACAAACAAATCTTCTAGAGGTGGATGTAAACTGTAAGTAAAATTGTATTTACCATCATTTGAAAAACAAGACAGAGATACCACCTAACCAGCTGTAATTGTTCCTATAACTGCTCATTTTTCCTGTGGAAACTATTGTAGAAAACTGTGTTATACTCTGTTATATTCAGACTCAGTTTATGTCATTCCTCACGTGTTAAGATAGCAATTGGAATGCATGAACTGAGTGTTGCAGAGAGTGAGCTTGCATATTAGAAGTAGTCTAACAGATTTCAGTGTTGTACCACCACTGTGTCTGTGAATTAATCGTAGAGTGTATGGAGTAGTAATAGCACATCTTTATTGACTGTCTTTGTGTCTTTGCAGCACTACTTGCAAGCATAGTTTTATCAACACTGAAGAATGTGTAAACCTTCAACCCAGAATCTTAATTCCTCCCTTGAAATTTTGTTGAAAATAGTAATTTTGTTCTAATATAGTGGTTATAAACCCATATGTTTAGAAACAGACCCCTTTGGTAAACCTCTATCTTAAAAACTATTTACATTAGAATTGATAAGTCGCAAAGTTATGTTTATGAATTAGTAACAAAAAATAATTTTATGGCTGGTGGTTGCCATAGCATGAAGAAATGTATTAAAGAGTCACAGCATTACAAAGGTTGAGAACTACTGTTCTAATAGGTAGGTGATCATGTGCATAGGATACTGATGTGGGCAAATGAAATTCCCAGAATGTTACCTTTAGTCAAAGGAGACTTGTCAAATGTTTATTATTCCACTTTCCTTCGCATTGTTCATTTCTTTTGCTTCATTGTGGAACTTTTCATTGAGTGTTTGTCTCTTGTGATTCTGTTTGTACAATGTTGTGGGAACAGAAGTGATGTGCCTTTGATAACAGAAGCTGTCATGAATTCAAAGCTGCTTACTATGGTCTTTGCTGTGTGTAAGGGGCTGCAGCTCCACAGAGAGACAGATCTTGGAGAGTATCAGTAACCTGTCTTCTATCCATGATGACACTGTGATGATGCTAGTTCTTCCTCACTTCCAGTTATATGAGTTATTGAGTTGTGATTTTCCTTTGTGCTTTCCCTTATATTTAAACAAGTTTTAAATCAAATCCAGGCCCAAACCTCATTATATCTGTCAGCTATCTAAAAAGTACATAACACTAGCTAGATTCTGGGAATAGGAACATAAGTTGCATATTTTTATTACTTATCTAACATAATGACCTTGCAGACTTTCTCAGGACTTACAAAGGAACCATTTAAAGATGTTGTACTTGTTTTTCAAATATCATGTTGTTAGTGAATAAGAAAATGTGGAAGTAAAAATTGAAAAATAGAATATATTTTGATAAATGAAATGTAAAGTTCAGATAAATAAAACTAACAAAAATACCATCAGATTACTCAGTTATCAATGGGAGAAACTAATGAGTAAGCTCTCTCATTATGCTTTATCTTAGCCAAAATTACATCATTCAAAAGCCAAACAACTATGCAATGGATTCACTCAGGGGAAACCTGCATAATTAAGAGAATTGTAAAATAAAATGTATTGGTTTGTGAGTTATCAGTCAGTCTGCCCTATGCTATGTATTATTGGAATACTGTGATTAATAATTTTCCTTTTCTCCAAGTGATAGGGCTATCAAAAACACAGAAAAGCTTTTCCCATCACCACCAAAGAACACAAGATAGCAAATATGAATCTCTTTGAGAATGGCAATTTAAATTTTGTCTTATTATTGCTTCATGATTTACAAGTGGATATTAGGATGCGAAAGGTAGTACCTTTAATCAAAGGTTTTACTTAGTAGGCATGATGTCAGCATTAAGTATTTGGGTGGTGGGAAGGGAGCAGAATTATATTTCCATGAAGAAGATCAGCCAGACATTGTCAGAGGAAAGGAAAAAAATGGAAAAGGCAGGGGTAGGGGGCATGAGAACACAAACTTTTGATGTATTTCAAAACATATCAAATTAGTCACAGTTCTATACACAGGTATCAAAGTTTTTCAACTATCTGGAGTTACACCTTGTTGTCCTACACAGTTTGATGAACTTTCTAAAGCTTTTAGCTTTACAGATTATGTAGAAATGAATTTTAACCAATGTGTAGTGGTAACACTGAAATGTTAGGTCATACACATATAAATACGCCCCCCCCACACCTACTAGAAATTGTGCTACAAATGCACAGCACAATATTTTATTGCCTACAATATCATTATGATTAATTGACATGAAGAATTTCTATTAAATTATATATGTGTAATATTTCAAACAATGTATATACCTATTGTATATGTACTCTTCTGTTGAGAACAAGCAAATTATTTGAGTGATGAGTGAATGATACACAAAAGCTTTGCAAACTACTTTTGTGGCTAGTAATAATGAATGAAATTGAATTACACTTTTAGGTCAGTGCATTGGGGCCATGATCCTGATGGACTGATTTAATTGTGCCATGTTGATCATCTTCAAAGGCGTCTCCCAGTTGACTTAGAAACAATGAAAACATTAGAAACATCTCCCTCAGAGCTGTCTGGTATTGATTCACTGTTTCAACTGAGACATGAATCAATAATACTTCTTTGACAATCATCACTATTAAACGGGGGTCATGTTTTATTCTAACACTTACAATTATCAGCCAGACATATTGTAAAAAGCTACTTCTCAGCTCATCTGAAGATATTTTTTCCAGTTAGAACTTCCAATAGGCATGATATGATATTTATCTTTGAAATATGATTCTGATTGATGAAGTTTTTTGTTTGAGTCTGAATTTCTTTTAGATTTACTGATGCCCATTTCTTTATTTTTTTAATATTTTATTTCATAATTAACTTAATTTCACATATCAGCCACAGATTCCCCCTCTTCCCTCCTCCCATCCCCCAGCCCTACCCCCCCCAATCCACTCCCCATTCCCACCTCCTCCAAGGCAAGGTCCAGTCCCCTTCTCCCTACACCAAGGCTGAGCAAAGTGTCCCAGCATAGACCCTAGGCTCCAAAACCCAGCCCATGCACCAACAGGTCCTAGCTCCACAGCCTGGGGGCTTCCCAAATAGTTCAAGCTAATCAACTGTCTCACTTATCCAGAGGGGCTGGTCCAGTTCCAGGGGTCTCCTCAGCCATTGGTTCACAGTTCATGCATTTCCACAAGTTTGGCTATTTGTCCCTGTGCTTTCTCCAATCATGTCTCAATATCTCTTGCTCATACAATCCCTCCTCTCTCTTGCTGATTGGACTCCCATAGCTCCACCTTGGGCTTGGCCATAGAGCAAAATCAGCCTATGGAATAATCACTACTATATAACCCAGAATATTTAGTGTATAACTAATATACACATATTCATGTTTATCATCTATCTACCCCCTTTAATGTCACAGATACTGACAAGTGCATCTCCCATGTAAATAAACTAAAATTATGTCAAAATTACCATTTGTAGTGATATAAAAGTAATGAGAAGAGTGAATGCTTAGACACAATAAACATCTGAATTACTTGGTTAAATCGTCTTGCCTTTTATAGGAAAGTTTTAAAATTACATTTCAAGAATGCACAATTAGCAGTTCTACAGCATACAAGCATTAGAAACAGGTATCATACACTAATATATTTAGTTTAAATATGAAAATCATTAACTATCATGTTTATGATGTTTAATGAATAGCTATAAATATCATTTTCAACTATACTTTCTATTTACATTAACACACACACATGTTTGTGCAATTCCTCTTAGTGGTAAAATCACTTTCATTAGATAATATTCCTGTTTGAAATAATACAGTGTCACTGTTCTCCAAATCCCTAGGATTGGTTTTAAATATTCCTTCATTTTTTTCTTATTTTGTTACTTGTGTGCTTCCCATCTGCATACATATATGAATGTGTTACAGTGTTATAAAGAGAAAATCTACATAGGATCCATTATATTTCACTTAATAAAAATTTCTGATTATGTATTCTGGCAATTAATGAGATTTGATTTTATAGAAGTTTAATAGCAGGTATTAAATAGTGAAAGTGAAAATAATTTTATATATGCACTCATGCATACAAAATAATAGAGCTGTGTTTAGAATATTGCCCATGTAAACCCACACAACACAAAATGGACATAATCACATTAATGAAAGCTACATTCCATTTATCTGATGTAATTTCAATAAGAAGTTGAGAGAGAGAGAGAGAGATACAGAGAGAGACAGAGAGAGAGAGAGGAGAAGACACTCTATGTGTAATGTGCAAGGCCATTCTTCATGGAGAAAGTGTGCCTTTATTTCACTTTACCTCTTTATTAAATGACCCCAAAAATAGGCCCTGCCTTGTTTCTCATTATGTGCGATGTCAGCGTGAACTGCTGATTTTGCAGGTGAAATGAATAGCTGCTTTGCTCACAAAGACTCTGGCAATCAGCCCTGCATGCTGCTAAACCAGTGTGCTGACCACCTTCTTGGCTCAAGCAGACGCTTGTTTGGAAAGCTTTTATCTTCTTGAGTGATATAAATGCCCACTTTTTAGTATGACTCATTCATCATTTTTTTCCAAAGAACTGAATTATCTAGGCTTTTTTTCCTGTTATCTTTTTGAAAAATCTGACACGACTTTAATGTCAGTATTTTTTAACTAGAAAAGAACATATGCTATATTTTGAAAACTGGCTGAACTTGACAGCATGAGAATTGACACTCAAAATATGTAATTTTCTAACATTGCCTCGTGGGACGTATGTGTGTTTACTTTTAGGGCCTGAAACTGTAAAGCTTTCTACATAACACTCCTAAGATTGCATTAAAGACAGTTTAAGGGAAAATACAGAAAAATTCAATCCATCTGGAGCTGTTGGATACGGAAAACCCTTGGTAAGCACATGTACTTTCAGACCATGCGGGCATGCCCATTGCACCATATCAAACAGTGAGTAAATTACAGTAACAGTTGTAAAGGCTACATGGAAAAAAATGTACCAAAAATCCTTGTAATATTTCTAAGGAGACTGGAGTAAGGCTATATAGATGTCCCTTAGAAATACATGGAGATTGACCGTGCACCCACAGATTTACAGCTTCCACTCCTTTTGCTATCTTCTGTTAAATGTTTGCTTGGTTTTCTCTGGTCATGCAACCACTGTGTTTCCCCAGCAAAGTTCTTTTCAGTTGTTCAACTACTACTACTCCATTGATTTAAGTAGCAAAAAGAACTTCAGCTATCAGGTTATTATACTTATTCACAGTCTGAGTTCAGCAGGAGCTATTCCTCATGAAATAATTGAAAGTTACTGAGGTATACTGTCCTTACATATTCTTGAAACTACAACATTTAGCTTGTGTGTGAGCACATGTGCACGTGCACGCGCGCGCGCGCGCGCGCACACACACACACACACACACACACATATATATGTATATAGATACATATATATATATATGTATATATATATATATATATGAATAACATTTTATAAACTCCAATGAACAGGCTTTCTGTCTATCCCATTCTCTCTGTGAACCCCTATGTTAACGTAGAACTTTGATGTTTTCCCTGATCCCAGCATTAGTTCTGATACATTGGAAACACTTTCCAGAATGACCAAAGAATATATTTTTAAGTAATTTATTCTACCAATCAATATTTTCCTCCCTGTTGTCAAGAAACAAATTAAGCTCAGACTGCATTTTCCCAAATATAGGTAGGTGTTGAGGGAGCATAAAATTCCCATGAAGTCATTCTTATAATCATGGCTTTGGCAAACTTGCTTCTAGAAGCCATTAAACGCACATCATAAATCTGGCCACTGCAAATCTATATGGGAATTGATGGGATGCAAGGAATGAATTATGCATCACAGAACTGCTGACTGGCAAGGAAAGAATGTTCACTCAGATGTATATTGTATAGAAATAGAGATATATATTTTATGGTATCTATGCATTCCCAATGTTAAGCAGCTGAATTGTCAACAGAATATAAATAACTGCACACTAACACAATGCAAGAGAAACACTAGAATTCATAATTGTAAAACTACTGCACTTTTTGAGAAAAATACATGCAGTAAATGTACAGATGCATATCGTTGAGTGTATCCAAAGTATTATATTATTTGCTTTCAACATGGATTAGGTAAGTTTATATCATTGATGCATAAGAAATAAAATGTTTCTTACAATTATTACCAACTCCTATCAACTCAATTAGTGAGTTTTACTTAGAAAACTGAATAATTAACTGAAAATATGAACATAAATATTTAGGTTCATATTCAACTATAATGGCATATAGATGGGATACTAAAAATTCTAGACTGAAAGTTCAGAAAATACATATAGTAATCGAAATTTGTGCCTACCTACTATAAAGATCTTCTACCTGAGGGGTTGAAAAGATGGCTCAGTGGTTAAGAGCACTTAATGCTTTTGCAGAGGATCTGGCTTAAACTCAGCATCCACCTAGTGGTTCACAACTTTCTGTAATTCAAGCTCCAGGGGATCTGATGACCTCTTCTGACATGCATGTAGACAAACTCTCATATTTAAAATATAAAAGTAAATATTTGATTAATTTCATAAATAAATATATATCTTAAATAAAATGCTTATGAGTAAAATATGATGACTGATTAGACTAGCCAGTTTAGCAAACAGATGACTTCAGACAGAGCTAAGACTTCCATAATTAATCTCAATTATTCAATATATATTATTTTGTATCTTTTAAGAATATAACAGGAGACAAAAGGCAAAAGCCTCTTTCTGACTGATAGGATCGTCAGTTCATAAGATAGTATTTCAGTAGGTAGAGAAATTCTCAACCTTTCACACAGAGTATTTTATTTATAATCTTTAGAACAAGAAAGAGGAAAGCCATTTGTTAGTGTCTCCCTCCCCATTGTTTGTGAATTGATTCACATTATTAAGATTCTAGTCAGAGAGAAAACATATTCTTTGACCAGTACAAGTTAGGAAATAAGTATTATTTAGGGACATTCATAATAACCTGTAGGGAGTGAATTTTAAGTTTTAACATTTGTATTTAAATTTAAGATTTGGAATTCTGATTTTGAGAATACTAAGAAGTAAAAAGGAAATAAAAGCCAATTCTAAAAGTAGGGATCATTTGATAAGTCATATAAAACCTGTACTGATGAGATGCTAAGAATCATATAAATGCAAATTATATTTGTGTAAAGAATCCAAGTATAGATTGTCTTTATAACACACTGTGTTGTTACTATGAGGAATATAAGAGGTTGTGATTACTAATTTTCTTGTTCAATGTTCAATGTTTAAAATAAGTTTTAAAAGTCAAAAATTTAAATGAAAATTTGATTCCATTGTATTGTCTTTATTCTGGTTTGGAAATTCTCCCAAAATTTTAGATTTTACAAATTAACCACAAGTAAATATTACAAGTGTTAATTTAAACTTCGTCTACACAATGTACATTACATAAGAGAGCCTTTTAGATACTTTTGGGTACTACTGAGTACTTTCTAAATCATATTTAGCAATACATACTTTATATAAGAAAATTTTCTCAATCTTTTCAGTATATGCTATTTCATATGTCTGCATTTAAGGAGTTTTAATAAAATACATATGATTGACAAATAATAGAAAATATAATTCTTGTCTTTCTAATTCTTGCCTAATATAATTAATATGATTGTCCCCATTTTCATATAGATAAAGTAACTTTGTTCTTCTTTATGGTGAAAAAAATCCTTTGGAGATATATATGCATCACATTTTCTTTATCTATTCCTTTGGTCAAAACACTTAGTTTTATTGTATAATCAAGTCCTTACCAGTAGTTATGAAACAAATATCAGGCAGCAAGGGTCTCTGTGATACAAAGAGTATCAAAGTTGAAGCAGACAAAGATTAGAAAATAACCTTAAAGGAAATACATTTAAAAAGTATGTACCTAATGAAACTACATGTGGACAGTGAGAGAGGCAATTTCTCTGGGATCTGAGCTAAGATTTAAATATATGTACCCACAGTGGTCCAGAGACCTGGAAACAGCACTCATTTAAATACCTTAGAATCATTTCACCATTTGTGTGCTAATTTCTTATTCAGAAAACATCCACTGCCCCATGCAAATGCTTATTGCTATACAGTGACTCATTGCTGAGATACATTGTTTTTAGTTGCATTATTCCCTGAATTACTATTGTTCCTGGAAAACAGGTCTTCTGAAATGAAATGGAGTTTATGAATGCTGGTTTACTAAATAACTTTATGTAATAGTTCAGCACTAGGTCGCATGTCGGACTACTGTTGTTATACTCCACATGGTATGTAAAAGTATCATTATTATGTGTGTAAAACATTCATCAGGATTTAGAATTTAGAGATCGTATCACTGTGATATGATGAGTGAAGTAATTTAGGAATTCAAGAGGCATGTTTGTAGTATATTGCAAGTTTCTGTACATTATAGAAATTTCAGTTAGCAACACAGAACCTGTGTCAGCCTGAAGCATCATGGGAATACAGTCTTCATGAAAAACCAGGATTGGATTCTTTATGCCCCAAGAATTATTTGAAGCAGTGCAGAAATATGGCTATTTACACAAATTTATACCTAATGACACATTTCATGGATTCTATGTGCTCCTAGAGATGTGATCCAAAATTCATAGCTATTTATTAAACATTTGCATAATGGAAAAGCAGAGGCATCTTTTAAAATAGCAAGAATTTTGAAGATAAAAAGTTCTAGAATACAATCATGGTTACCCACTTGGAAGAAAAGTATAGATTAACCTCAATTCCCTAAAATACAAAATAGAAATTATAACACATAGTCACCTGTTTTCGAACCTGATTACTTTTATGGCTTTTCTTAACTGTTGTTCTCTTATTGTTAGGGAAATATAAAGCAAGTTTATCCGGTGGACCAAAAAAAAAACCAAAAAACAAAAACAAAAACAAAAACAAAGAAACAAAAAAAAAAACAAAGAAACAAAAACAAAAAAAAGTCTCTATTGTGAATTTCAGTTTCTTGCCTTGAAACAAAATTGCCCCTCCCTGTTTCTCAGACTCACTACACTGTTTATTAGACGAGTATAGGATACTCTCATTTTCTTGGTCTGCAATTGTTTAGGCTTCCTGATCAAAACAGTTACCTAACTCAGATTTTCTCACAGTATTCATGGGCTCCTCCTTCTTTGTAGTTGTTGAAGCACAATCATTGGTTATCCATTACCAAGAAGTCAGCGCTTAAACATATACATAGAAGCAACAGTAGGAAGAGTGAGCAAGTGGTATTTAAGGATATCTGTGTGTAACAATAGTTCCTGAAAAAGAAAACCATGAACTTGAGAGATATCAAGGAGAGGTATACAGGAGGGTTTTCAGGGGGGAAAGTCAAAGGAGCATGCTATATTTATATTATGGTCTCAAAAATTAAAGAAATAATAAATGTGAAAGAAAAGACCATGGAAATATCTAAGATGCCCTAAAGTAAGTGATTAACTAAAGAAGCTGTAGAAAATGCAGGTTCTGAGATACTAGTAAATAAAGAAATTATAGTTGGTGTGCCAAACAGTTTGTGGGTTTTCCCAAACTTCTGTGTTCTTACAGTGGGGAGAAGATGTAATATTCCTTTGCTAGAAGAAAAATTCTAGTAATATAAATCCTTTTTCCTTCTCCTCTAATACTTCCTCATTGCAATTGTTTAATCTTCCAATATGAATATTTTCTTTTCAGAACAATTATTTGCTCACAGGCTTAAATCCAGGCAAATCTGTAATGCAATTCATAAATCACATTCATAATGAAAAATAAGGACTGAAGTTCCTAAGCAATGAATTCTTTATGTTACCCCAAAGGTGACCTTCATATAATATGTAATTATTTTTAATTTTTAGTAATTGTCCACAAATTTCAACATAATCAAATATCATAGGACCATATGAACACCAAGATTTTCACAATAAATTTTAACACATAGGTTATAACTACACACAACTCTCTTTATTTTACATTTTTATTATGATTACTTGGAAAAACATAGTAGTATCATCCTGCTAAATGTGGATTCAAGTGTAAGTGTGTTTTTCTGGGAACATTTCAGTTTCAGATGGTTTTCTTGAGCATCACAAGCATGAGGTTGGGAGGCCAGACAGCTTTGGTGGCAGGTGCTTCACCACCTGCCTCCCTACAGGGCAGGGCTAACAGTAAACTAGTGTTCCTGTACTGACTCTTCTCTACTCACAGAATGACTGCGAAATTACTTGGTAGCATTTTGGCTCCATAAATGCTTATTTAGAAGAGCTAAGATTCTTTGAAACTATCATTTCTCAGTTCCCAGGGTTAGGAATACATTTTTTGGGGGGGACTAAAACAATGATTTTAGTGCATTGTACTGTAAATATCATATACCACAATTAAGCATTCATGGGAATATATACACATGTACTTTAACTCACATAGTAGTATTCTTCAGGCTGTGTTATATCATACCACAACTCTGAGAAGCCATCCATTGTAAACTGGGTAGCTTTCATTCCTAATATCTGTTCTGAAGTCATTCCTACAGTTTCAATTAAGGAGGTGGGTTTCACATATAAATGCTATATTATATCATGACTTATAGATTTAAGGCAATCATACTAATGGTAGGAGATGGAGAGTTGGCTAAGTAGTTCACAGTGTTTTCTGCACTCCAAGAGCTTGATTCCCAGCACCAACACTGAGCAGCCCACAATGTCCTTTAACTCCATGTCAGTCAGTTTTGATGACACTTTCTGGCTGCTGTGGGCACTGACACATAACATATACTCACAGAAACACACACACCTACACAATAAAAAAAGTAAATTAAAAACAAGTATTTGAAAGACTATATAATCTTTTCTAACATAGGTTCCTTACCCATATTCAAATGATGTTATCTATATTGTCATTTTTCTTGAAAAATTGAAATCATACACAAATTGTCTATAATGGAGAATAAGTACATTTCAGGAATATTATTATATTTGTGCTTCAGTTATCACCATAGCTAGTAAACAATATTATATAGAATATTAATTCTTGTCATTTGTTGTTGTTTGAGAGACAATTATGCTCTATCTACCAGAAAATTTCTTCAAAAATATATTGATGGTTTCTATACTGAGGAATATGGTAAGGCATTTTCTACTCTTCTGGAAAAAAACTAAACATGGAGTGTATATTTTATCTTATGTGTGTTGAAATCAGTATTCCCATCTTTGTGATCTTGAGGATATTGATGGCTTCCCTTCACTCCCTTGTATTTCATGTGGTAGTGGTGTATGGAAATGATGCCAAATTCATAGGGTATTGCAAAAGAAAGTTAAAATTACAGACAGAATGTCACAAGTGGAATTACAAAGCTGTCTTCAAATAGCAAGAGATGTAACCAATTGAAAGAACTAATAAAGCATTGGAAAAACATAAGGAACTAAACAGTCAAAGAGGTAATTGCAACTGATCAAAATCTTGAAAAATGTACCTATGGACAGCATACTTACAACATTTACCCAGTGGGATTCCCCTTGAAAGCTTGGTTATTTAGGTAATTTGTCTTTTAAAACAGGAGTTACAAATGAGGTTAATTTTGTAAAATATTTCATAGAGTAATAGTTTGGATCTCTTGTAAAAGAAAATTATTCAGAAAAAAAAATGTTGCGTTGGAACATTTTGTAAAGGAAAAAGCTGAAAATACTGATAGAAGCACAGTGGTCCTTAACACCAGAAAGTTTTAAACTAAAACACAGATGAATCCTGACCACATCCTAGATACAGAACAAGGCAAAATGATGTAAATATCATTGTGTTGGGAGATAGGCATGGACAGATCACAGAGGAGCTTAGCGGGTGGGAATGATTTGTGAAGATATCATGCATGGTGCCGTAATGGTGATTTGATGATTATAAACTGCAGAATGAATTGCAGATCAAGACTTATAATAGACTTTGTGCAGCTCAGATATAACAACAAAGGCTCACCAGTTCTAAGAAGATGTCCTTTGAGTGGAGAATATTTATATAGAAATTTTACAAAGTGCTGTTCATTATGACAAGAACACACACTTGATTCTAAATTTCAAATGGAGGACTTAATATCTGACTAAAATCATTTGAAAAAAAAATACTAAGTTTCTGTGACCAGAAATGTATGAGAAAAAACAATTCAGGAAATGTTCATAGAACTGAAGAAGATGGTGGCCTAATGCATAGAGGTGACCGAGAGATTAGAGAGATGGCTCAGCAATTAAGAGCACTTTCTGGTTGGACAGTGGACCTCGATTCAGTTTTCTATACCCCCCCTAACTACTCACAGCCATCTATAATTCTAGTTCCAAGGAATTCCATGGCCTCTTCTAGCCTCCAAAGCCCTTGCATCCATTGGGGAACACATATGTACTGAAAGACAAAGCATTCATACATGTAAAATAATCATAAATAAAATTAAAATTTGTTATTCTATACATCTTATCATATGAATAAACTAATCTATCTGTGCAGTTTTCTTGTCAGATTGGTGATGGTTTTATAGATATATGGGAAAATAAACAATTATGTATTACATATAAATCACCTATAATTATATTTATATATTACTAATACTATCAAACATTGAAAGGTGACAATATAATTATACAAGGAATTGGATAATATAAGAGTAGATACAAATAGAAATTTACATATATATCCTCATATTAATTTAATAACTAAGGCTATGTACTGAGATTCTATTATAGCAGAGTATGAATGTAAGCATTTTAAGTCAATATAAGCAAACAGGAGCTTCTAACATGGGAATGATTGAAGGCCATAATGTAAAACATCACATTTTTGTTAGTATTTTTCTTGAATAAAATTTCAAGAAAATATGAAAGAACATAGATAGACATTTGGGACATTGTGCCAAGTGAAATGTACCAGTCACATGATAAAGAATGTTAAATCCCCACTTCTACAGGCATCTGAAGATTCCTAGGTACAAAACTAAAGAAGTAGGATAGTTGGTCCTTGACATTTTACCTAGCATGGAGCATAAGATAGTGGTCAATCAGCTGTTTTAAAGTTTTAGCTAAGAAAGGAAGTAAATTATGGAGAGCTGTAGCACAACACGTGGTTATAAATAACAAGGACAGCTACAGTCCTAAAAATCCGATACAAGGTAGCAAGTAATGTTTTTACAAACAGTAAGATTTAGTATGTAGATAACGCTTGTTTGATTTTATTGACATTATTAATTTTTCTTAATTTAATTATTACTTAGAGATGTTACCCAAGGCCTTGTTGCTTTAGGACTAGGAACATTTTAAGATCTCATCTTAAAATTTATTACTACTTATCAGTGTAATCGGTGTACTTAGATATTTTCAACAAAATTTTCTCATTATATTAGAACAGTGCATAAAGTGGACTTATAAATTATATTATTGCAATTGCAAAAAGGGACTTTTATAAAATATAAAAAGGCTACTAAAGTAATAAACCTCTATACTTCTTATTAGCTTCCAGTCTTAGTTAAGGTTTCTATTGCTGTGGAAAGTCACCATGACCATGGCAACTCTTATAAAGAAAAAGCATTTAATTGGGATGGCTTACTTTATAAAGGTTTAGTCCATTATCATTATGGTGATATGTGGTAGAGTATAGGTAAACATGGTGCTGGAGGAGCTGAGAGTGGAGAAGCTACATTTCGATCCACTGGCAACAGGAACTGAACTGAAACACTGGGTATGGCTGGAGCATACAAGAGACTTCAAAGGCTACCTCCACAGTGGTACACTTCCTCCACCAATTCTTACCTACTCCAGCAAAGACACATCTACCAGTGTCACTCCCTGTGAGATTATGGGGGCCATTACATTCAAACTACCACACCTCCCAAATCTGCGTGTTGTTTATGTCATTTTCCTTTAATGTATAGACTTTGGTTGATAATTTTGCGATTTAGTTATTACATTTCTCAAACCATGTAGCCTCATCTACAAAACTTTTATAGTCACAATTACTCTATCCTTCTCAACAGCCTTACCATTAACATTCTATCTATTTTTATCACCATTATATTACTATTATAATTTTAGAATCTGCAAAATGCTATGTAATGTAATGTTGGTTTATAATATTTGGGACTATACTTTTACTTGAGATGATGTCCTTGAGAGCCATCTAAATGCTTTTGTATATCATTATTTCATTACATTTGAATGCAGAATAGTTTTCTGTGGAATAGACTACCAAAGATTAGTTACTCATTTAAAAAGGGAAATTCCAGCTGTTTCCAATTTTGAAGTATAATAACTTTTTTTGAAGTATAATAGATCAACTTTCTATGATCTATTGAATAATTTTATGAATGTCATTGTACGTACATAAGTTTTGGGATCTCTGAGATGAAGATCAAGGATTGCAATTTGTAATTATTGAGTCACATATATAAGCATGTGTTAAATCTAGTGGTTATTTTCTTTTGCTTTAAGAAACTACAGGACTGTATTCTTAAAATCACTCATTTATATTAGAAACATTTTTCCCTAAATTTGTCTGTCCTCTGGGGTTTTATCTAAGACTTTTATAAATATTCTCACACTTACACACACACACACACACACACACACACACACACACACACACTCGGCATCCTTTTTTTTTAATACACTCAAGATTTGTTTTTTATTTACTTTTCTTCTTTTTTTATTGAATTCTGTTTTATTTTATAATTTAATTTAATTTTACATATCAGTCAAGAATTCCCCTGTGCTCCATCCTCCCGCCCCCCCCCCCAGTCCACCCACCCTTCCCATCTCCTCCAGGGCAAGGACTCCCCTGGGGATTCAGCTCAACCAGGTAGATTTGGTCTAGGCAGATCCAGTCCCCTCCTCCCAGGCTGAGCAAAGTGTCCCTGGATAAGCCCCAGGTTCCAAACAGCCAGCTCATGCACTAAGGACAGATGGCTGAAAGACATTTAAGGAATTGCTCAATATCCCTAATCATCAGGGAAATGCAAATCAAAACAACTCTGAGATACCTGTCAGAATGGCTAAGATCAAAAACACTGAAGACAGCTTCTGCTGGAGAGGATGTGGAGCAAGGGGCACTCTCCATTGTTGGTGGGAACGCAAGCTTGTAAAGCCACTTTGGAAAACAATATGGTGCTTTTTTTAATTTACTTTTTAAGCATTTGAACACCAATTCCTTTTGTTTAGATTTTCCTGCATTTGAATTGATATCTCCTTGAGCCTGTTCCTGTCTGCATCCTTGTCAGACATAGGAACAATTTAGTCTTTATTTTCTCATCGATTTTCTTGACCCTCTGTTTTCTCTTCCATAAAATTTCTCACAAACCCATTGCTGTTATTTCCATTGTCACTGAATCTGCATTCAGTTTCAAATTTTCTTTATTCAAGAGAAATTTTTCCTGTCATATTTCCCTCCCTCCTTCCCTCCCTCCTTCGCTCCCTCCCTCCCTCCCTCCCTCCCTCCTTTCCTTCCTTCCTTCCTTTGTGCAATAATACTTTCAGCCATAAAATTTCCATTTCAGTCCCTAGTACTTTTTCTTGCTAATAATTTCATCTCTTTCCTTAAAAAAAGATAATGTCATACATATCTTTTTAATTATCCAAGTAACATTTCTATCATGTTGTTTGAAAACCATTGTAATATAGTTTAAACACTGACTATATTTTAAATTCACGTTGTGCTTTTTCTTCCTGACATAAAGTCTTAACATAATATTTATTTATTTATTTATTTATTTATTTATTTATTTATTTATTTATTTAAAGATTTATTTATTTATTATGTACACAGTGTCCTGCCTGCATATATGCCTACAGGCCAGAAGAGGGCATCACTCTCATTGTGGATGGTTGAGAGCCACCTTGTGGTTGCTGGGAATTGAACTCAGGACCTCTGGTAGAGCAGTCAGTGCTCTTAACATCTGAGCCATATCTCCAGCTTGACACAGTATTTAAACCTTGTGCTTGAGAAGGCCTTTAACAGGGTGTGGTGGGATAGATTGCTGTCTCTGATTGGTGAGGGTAGATGTCCAGTTTCCCCATTTGGCCTCCTTTTGCCTAAAACCTCTGCTTGGCCATTGTTTGCTTTTACCAACCTTGAAGGGATGTTTGTTATTGCAGGGCAGTTTAGGGAATTCAAATGGATTCTATCACTTTTATATCCAACATCTTTCTGTGATTAGAGTTCTCTACATCCCTGTATCCATGCAGCTTTCAGTAACACAATAGAGAGCCATAATCTTTTATACAGTGAGCAAAACTGTGGGGACTGAATCTCCACTAGCTACTGGAACACGATGCCATGGGGCACTGGGAAAGCATTCTTTTATTGTTGATGGTGGTGGGTGGGTGGATGGGTGGGAGAGCCAATGATCCAATAATCAATACTTACATTCAAGCGAGATAAACCTTGTTGCTGTAGCCCTGATGAACAAAAGTCCCATTTCTTCTTTCAGCCTTCTTTGGCATTGCAGGGTTTAGGACAGAGAGTGTTTGTCGGGGAGGAGGTGCCACGGATTTATAGGCAGTGTTTGACTTAGATAAAAATGATTTTTGTCAAGAAGCTTCCTAATTGTTATATGCCCTTCATTTCTGGCCTTCAGGTGACAGAGGGACAGTGTTCCCAGGTTTTATTTATGTATCCACACTGGATTGTCTCATTTGTCAGGCTCGTTAGTGACCACTTGTTCTGGGAAACATCTTATTCAGTTCTCAAGGCCTTACTGTTGGCCTTATTGTCTTTAGCTTTCAGAGTCTCACTGCATCTACATTGTATGGAACTTCCAGAGTTTAATCTACATATAGAGGAAGACAATCATGAGCCTAAAAACATTATCGAGGACACCTCAGTTAAAACTTCAGGTAATTGTGGTCACCATTACTAAAAGGGCAAATGCTTATTCTCCTTTATTATCTAGTACTGTTTCCAATTCTTCAAAACAAACAGGTTCCCTCTAAAGAGCGCTTTGAAACTAAAAAGCAATGTTCTGGTGAATTTTTAAAAATCAGTCAGTATGGAAGCCTTTCGTTCTAGAAAATTATGCAGACATATGTGGGTTTACAGAATATTTAATTGGTTCCTTTACCACACATATTCTAAAAATACAACTCCAATCTATGCTAACTTATCACAAACATGAAGCCTTAATCTTCTTGGCATATTGTGAAAGACAGTCATCTCATGAGACTCTGTTGTTTCTCTTTCTCATCTCTGCTTTTTTTTTTTTTTTCAAGTGAAAAAGCAAAACTGTGACTTTTTATCTGGCACTGGCAGAACACTGGAGTCACAGAAGGGATGGACTCGAGGTGCTTATGGCAAGACAGACATGAAATGAATTTACTCTTTTAACTCAATATTTAAATAACATCTGTTTTTATAATTAACATTTTGATGTGTTTCTTGATAATGGCCATATATCAGGGCTCTTACCAAAAGCATACAAACACACACATACACACACACACACACACACACACACACACACACACACACACACACTTTCATGTGCACATGGACTGAGGTAGAAATTTAAGGAAAATATTAGTGTAGTCCCTTAACAAGGATGGCACACATTTGTAAAGACTTCCAGAGTTTAAAAATATTAAATTGATGGATAAAATATACTGTATCAGTATAATTTTGTGATGTCAGTTGTTAAAACTTTGAAACTTATTACATCATTAAAAAATAATCTTGGGGGTTGAGGATTTAGCTCAGTGGTAGAGCACTTGCCTAGCAAGCAGAAGGCCCTGGGTTTGGTACTCAGCTCCGGAAAATTAAAAAAAAAAAAAAAAATCTTGAGTTACCCGATTAAGTAGTCTCTAACATGTGTATATTATTCAAATTATTGCATAATTAATAAGAGATGCCTCAGTGTTTCAGAGTACTGGCAGCTCTTCCAGAGGACCAGGCTTCAATGCCCAGCATCAACCTAGCAGCTTATAAGTTTCTGTAGATTTAGTTCCCAGAGTTACAATGCTCTCTTCTAAAGTCCAAAGGCACCAGATACACACATGGTGTGTAGACATACATGAAGATAAAACAGTCATACACATAAAATAAATGTCTTAAAAATAAAAAAGTAATTTAGTGTGTGTGTTAAATGTCGCCCACTCCCTTGAATGAGTATTAAGGAGGAAAACATAAACAAAATATATACTTAATTGGTCTTTACTAATACAGTAGTGGAGAACTTAAAAATATTTTATTAATTCCCCAAACAATCAAATGACTTAGGATCATGAGAACTTCATATTATAACTGACTAAAGACAGAAAATACTTGACTAATAATCTGACCAAACTAATAAATTAGCCTTCTCAGAAGTACAGACAGAAACTCGGACTAATAACATGAGGCTCACTATAATATTCTTTACAGTCTGCCATTAATTCTAGCATCTACAGTCTATAGTAGCTTTAACGCATGGTCAACTTTCATATTTATTCCAACATTCCATTTCTAAAATATAAGAAAAACAAAAGTGAAAACTATTAATGGGAGATGCAGGAAAAATAAAAGCTTCTGTTCTTTCTTTATGTCATCTATATCTTTCTATATGTCATGTCTTCGTTATGACTGGGGTGATAGTACTCTATAATTATTAAAACTTTCTTTCACCTTGTTTTCCACCGACTTTTTTTGTTTTGAAGCATTTTTGTTGTTAAATATAAGAGCAGAAGCAGCTGAAATGATTCAGGCGTCAGAGAACAATGTTTTTTATGTTACTCTTTAAAAGGTCACTGAAGCTGAACAGCATTAAATTACATTGCTAACACCACAGTGTCTGTCAACAGGGCACACTTTCACAGCTGGTTTTCTGAGTTTGATTTGCATTTTGCCAATCTTATTAAAGTACCAGTAAGGGGTAAATTGTGCTTCCCATTTTGATTGAAAATTTTGGAACACTGAAAGTATATTTTTAAGTATGTTTTAAATTCATGCTTTATAATCATTATAATCTTCAAACACATTCATTAATCAAAATAATGAGAATTCTCAGGTAGCAAAATATTTTCTATTTATTTTTCTAAAAAGTTGTCAAGAAAATACCAAGTAATGATTAAGCTTGCCTTTTTATAATAAATAAGACATTAAACTCGGACAACCATACAGTATATTCTCGCTCCTTTCTGAAGAGGAGTGAACGCAACCCTTTGCTTCCTTCCTCCATTTACTGATCATCATCTGTTCAATTCTACATGGAGACAGCAGCCTTCTCCTGGTGGAACAAATCCCAGCCAGTGGTTATATTTATACAGTCAAGGCTTGAGACATTGGGGAGCTGGGTAGGTGCCAGTTCAATAACGCCAAACTCTATGTTTTATTCTCAAGTTGAAGAGTGTATTGGATTGCTTTGCTTTTCAAAGTTTAACATGCTGAAGCCAGTGCCATGTCATATTTTGGTGGCTGATGATTTCAATCTTATGAGAGTGAATGAAATACAAGGCAGTTGAAAACTTACTAAGAGCTATATTAGGATTGTATATTCCATGTCTCAAATTTGGAGGCTAAAATTTCTTTGTTACTGATCAAATGCCCTGTTAATGCTCAATGACTAGTCACCAAAAGAGATGCTATTTTCAAATATGACCCAAAAATTAATGTGAATACAAAGTTTTGATTTTGTCTTTTAAAGAAGTCCCTTAACTAACTGGGCAGTGGCATTTTAGAGAACATTGCATCTACTGGTTATGTACAACAATAGCCAAAACTTTAAATACTGAGCTGTGAAACTGCTAAGTTGTATCTCCCACAAATATTTACCTTCCAATTAAAGGGCAACACTTCTTTGGGAAAATGTTTCTAATGCTACTGTTACATGGATCATGTTAGGGGAATATTAAAACAGAGTAAGTGTATCTGAAAGAGTATTTCCAGAGTCCGTTGTATATGGGACAGTAAATGAGAGAGAAATTTCTACCCTGAAGGTGAGCAGTAGGGGTCCACTGGCCGGAAAAGAGGAAAAAGGAGGGATTCATTCTTTAAGGATTCATTCTTTGTGTCTTGGCTGTCAGGAGATAGACTCAATGCTTACTCTACATAGACCATGATTTCTGGCCTCAACATCTTGAAACAGTAGCAGAGACAAGTGACCATGATTGTTTTCCTAAGGTTTATTACAACCTCAGGATCATCAATGAAAGACTAAGTAGATTGTTTCTTCGTCAGTCATCACATCTGTTTTAGGCATATATTAAGTGCTTATTGTCATTTTTAAAAAATATTAAGCATTTAGACAATATATAGTTCATAATGAACCATGTGATGAGATAAAAATTAGAACCATGTCCAAAAATTAGAATTTAGTATGAAAACAGGGGAAGCTTTCATAAAGATATATATATATATATATATATATATATATATATATATATATATATATATATATATGTGTGTATATATATATATATGTATATATACATACAAACTCAGATATTAGACTCATGTCTTGCCAATTAAAAATTATGGATGCTATTTTACATAGGAAAAGTAAAACCTGATTTTTATTTTTGTAGGATAAACAATTCTCTAATAAAAGAATTATTAAATCAATACAGCCCCATTTGGGATAAATGTTAACAGGATCTCATCAGTTGTAAATAACTAGAGAAAAATTGGGATGGAATGGTTTCATTTTGAAAATAATATTAAATGCTGAGAATTTCTAAATGCTGAGTATTTCTGTTTCCAAAATTTATACTTAGAAATTTAAAGTTTCATCTTACAAGGAGAGAGAAACCCAAACTTAAATAAACTTTTCACTCATATATAACACTTTTATTAATTATTTGAATGTTTGATAGCTGTGTTAAATATATAACTATATCTTTATTTGCCATGGGAAATGCATGATGAATAAAATTGTCAATGTGATCAAGACCGCCAAGGGTCAACATTCTTGAGCTAAATGCAAGACATGTTACCAAGAGGAAAGACTTTTAAAATGTCAACGTGTCCCTGGGAAAACACTGCCAGTTCTCCAAAGAAGTTGAACATTTGAAGGTAATTCATTCCTACTTTGATCCTATCAGAATAATTATTTCAGTTTTGCAAGTGTAAAACAAAGAAACCAAAAAGAAACAAACGAAAAACAAATAAATAAAGCAAGACCATATAGGTGAAATATGTGAGCAGCAAGGAGATTGCAATAAGAATTAGAATGTATGGGATAGAGATCTGGCTCAATAGCTAAGGGTCTTGACCTTACAAAGTAGCTAGAATCAATTTCCAGAACCCACAGAGTAGCTAACAACCATTTGTAACTCCTGTTCCAGAAGATCCAGCACCCTCTTTTCTCCTCCAGGGGCACCATGCATGCATATAGCTCACATACGTAGGAAAGACCCTCAAACACATTTTTAAAAATATAGGAAAATCACTCATACACATAAAATACAAATAAATACATCTATAAAAATATTAGATGTAAAACAATAATTATGATACATGATAATGTAAATATGTTATGAAATTGCAGAGAAAAAAAAAACAGAAAGCCAAGAAATATCAGAGTCCAGCTTCTAAATGCTTCACTTAATGTGGAATGAATTATTCTAAGCATGCATGGAAATTGACATTTTTAGACATGAAAGAAATAGAAAGAATAGACTATTATAAAGTAAGTTATTAAAAGCTAAAAAGTACATCAATTAAGAAAGTATAGGCCAATTCTATAGAGAAAAATATTCCCTTTTTGTGATAATTCCCCTAACTTATTGCCTGATCACTCATGTTTATATGCAATATGTTTTCCATGTGCTCATTTACTGAGTTTCATTGGCACTTCATATTTATACAACTTTGCCCAATCTGTAACTGCAATCATCTGCAAGCCTGTGATATTCTGAGCTCTGAGTTTAAAAGTTAAGAAAGATATCTAATACCGATTTTGACAAGACCATTTGTTAGCATTTAACACATTTTCCCCTAGGACTTGGGAGCAAGAAGGATCATGGCTTGTCTTTTTATCTTTAGAACTTGAAGTTCTAAAGAAGTATAAGGAACATTTTAAAGGAAAATTATTCCTGATGCTTTACTTTTCAAAATGCACCATGTTGCTATAGTTCTTACCCGAGAAAGCTGTCATATATTTCTATTTGCACAGTTTATAGCAGTTAGTCCAAAACCAGTTAAAGTGCAATGCATCTGCATGTGTGATTAAAATCCAATTCTATCTATGACAAAAAAAAATCTTTGGAACAGAATTAGATAACATTTTTGTATTATCATATTTTAAAGAATTATACATTTTAAAATATAGGTGTTAAAAAGGTTAGCAGAGAGAGAGAGAGAGAGAGAGAGAGATTCCAAAAACATATTTTGAATTAAATTGCAAATAAATAAAAAAATTCTTTAAAATATTTTGTGAAATCATTTTTGCACATGAACATAATTAACACATTTTTTTCTGTCCATTCATTGATGGATCTATGCTGATTTTGTTTCTGAGACATTGTGAGTACATCAACCATGAACATGCTTTAGCAAATATCACTAACGTAGGACAAGAGTTCTCTGGATATACACCAATGAATGGCATAGCTGGTCATATGATACTTCCTGGTCTAGTTTTCTGAGACGCCTCCACATAGATATCCATAGTGCTGCACAATGTAGCACTCCTAGCAGTAGTTAATGGGTGTCCCTCTTTCTTCATGTTCTCCTTGTTATTTGTAGTCATTTCCTGTTGTGAGACAATGTCTTCGAGTTACAGGAAGGAAACCATGCTCATGAGACCTTGACAATATGATTGACCAAGCAAACCTGTATAAGGACCACACAAACTGCCGCACCAATATAGAGAGGGAAATTTTTTGAAGGCCCCATCTATAGATAAAGAGCTGCAGGTAATCAATAGCTACTGAAAGGAGAAGAATCTATTTGCTCCAGGGACAAGGCCCCTGACATATTATGCAGTCCCTATCCCCTGTGGTCCTTCTTTAAGGTAGTAGAAGGGATACTGGATGAATTAAAAGGAGAGTGGGATGAATGGAAATGAAGTAAATGAAGTACTCATGCATGAAATTCTCTAAAAATTTGTTTTTTAAAAAACAAAAATAAATGATAGAAAGCAAAGAAACACTATCAAATTTATTCTGTAGAGTCAGTATTATTGTAAGACCAAAATTAGATATGAACACACTTCCAAAAAGAAGACTCTGGACCAAGTTCCTTAATAAAAAGACAAAATTCTCAACGAAAACTGACAAATAGCATAAACAGCATTGTAAAAAGATAATAAGGTTTGATAAAGTTATTTCATTGCAGGATGTAAAGATTATTCAATATATACACCATTATATATAATACAGAACACAAAGTTATGGACAAAGTTACATGATCATCCAAATAGATGCAGAAAGTACCAATGTAAAAATATCATGATACATGGTAAAAATGTTGATGATACTAAGAATAGAAGGAACATTTTCAACATAATAAACCTTTATATATGACAATTCTACAGAAAACATTATACTTATGTGAAAAATAATAATTTCCTCAAAACTCATTAATAAGGCAAGGAATCCACTATCTCCAGACTAATTCAATATAATGTCACTAAATATCTTAATTACACCAATAAACAAAAAGAAGAAAAAATAAAATGGATAAAAGTTAGGAAGGATAAAATAAAATTGTTCCAAATACAGATGACAACCTGTTCTTAAAAAATTAAAATTAAAGACTATGCCAGACTTATGTACCTACATGATTAACTTTCAGTATGGTAGGATGCCAAATTTTATAAATATGTGTGTGTGTGTATAGATACATCACATATATGAATATATATGTACATATATATGAATGAATATATATATATATATATATATATATATATATATATATATATATATATATATGAAAATATTTCCCACTCAGAATAACCTAATAACAAACCAGATCTCTTGGAATAAACTCAACCAGGGGTATAAAAAATTTTACCATACACACATTTAAGCACTAAAGCACTAAAGAAAACAATTTCAGAAGATAGTACAAATATAAAAACTTTTCATGCTCACAGATTTGATGAATTAATGTTGTGACCATGATTATGTTTTCATGGTCTGTTATATGCAATTGAAGTCTAACAACTTTCTTCAAAGAACTAGAAAAAAAATCTTACAATTCACATGTAATCACAAAAAACATAAGGAATCAATAAAATTTCAAGCAGTAAAAAATATTGTTATTATCAAATTCAACTCATTCTGTAGGATCTATATAGTTTATATAGAGGCATTCTATAAAATCTATAGGTTCTGTGTGCAGAGAGAGTCTCTATAGAATCACAATGATAACAGCATGGTACCCACACTAAGGCATTTCAACATAATACATGCAGACTTACACCTCTCCAGCTAAAGTCATCTCCTCTTCAGCTGAGTTACTAGAAACATTGGATAAAAAGATGGAATCATCAACAAATGGTGCTTGGAAAACTACAGCAAGTAGTTGTGTATCTTACACGCTCACAGACATCAACTCAGAGTGAAACAATACTCTTCATGTAGAGGTAATACCACTGAAACTGTCAGGGAAATTGCTTCAAGATGAAGGGATAGACAGGGCCTTCATGCAAAGCACTCAGGTCATACAAGAAACAATCCTAGGAATTGACTAATATGATTATATGAAATGAGAAAGCTTTGGCAAACCAATGAAATGATCGTAGGCTAAAGAGACAGGTGGTGGGATGGAAGAAAACAATCCCTCCTGGATGAAATGAGAAATGAGAAACCCTCTGCAAAGCAATGAAATGGCCAGCAGGTTAAAGAGACAGACAACAGAAAGGAAGAAACATTTGCTATCTATACAGCCTACAAGGATTATTATCTAGATTCTATAAATAAATTCAAATGTTAAATTCTAAAAACATCTTTCAACCAATAAACAGGCAATTGAATTGAACAGGATGTCCTCACAATAAGAAATAGAGCTACAGTAATAATAATAATAATAATAATAATAATAATAATAATCTCAGCTTGATACTGGCATAAAAACTGACATGTGGACCAATGGATTTGAATTGAAGACCCTGACACTAACCCATACACTATGAACAAAGGATTTTTGACAAAGAAGCCAAAAGTGTACCATAGAAAAAAGAAAGCACCTTCAACAAAGGGTGCTGGCATAACTGGATGTCAACATGCAGAAGATTGCAAATAGATCCACATCTGTCACCATGCACAAAATTCAAGTCCAAGTGGATCAAAGACCTCAACATAAATTGATTGAACTTGAATGAAGAGAAAGTAGGAAGTAGTCTGGAATGCATGGCAAAGGAGACCACTTCCTGAATGTAACACCAATAGCACAGACACTGAGAGCAACAATTAATAAATGAGACCTCCTGAAACTGATAGTTTTTATAGATGACAAAGCAGAGAGAAGCCAGATTTAATGTAGGAATTGTGCCTCTCTGAGCTTGTCCCATGAAAAGGGCATTGAGACTTTGAAGGGAAGGGGCTTGGACCTGCCTAGGCTCAGTGTGCCGGGCTCCGCTAACTCCCTATGGGAGACATTGATTTGGGGGATGTGGGGATGCAGGGTGTCTTGGGAGAGAGGGCTAGGGGGTGGGAGGAGGTGGGATCTATGGGTGTATGTGGAGTGAAGAGAAAATTTCCTAATAAAGAAAAATTAAAAAAAAGAAATAGAATTGAAAAATTAATGTTTGATATAATTCCCATCATCTCAGCATTGAGTTTCCTGAAAAGTAAAAAAAAAAAAAATAATAATAATAATCATAACACTAACATATAATTCAATAGTACCACTCCTAAGTGAGATTTTATCTAGTTGAGCATATTGTAGAAATACGTGTACTCTTCATAATAATAAAGGTTTGCCCATCAACGGAATAATAAAAAAAAATGTGATACATATACACAATGTGATGTTATTAAACTATAAAAAGGAATGAAGTTATGACATTTGCAGGGAAACAAATATAGTTGGATATCATAATGATAAGAAAGAACAGCAAACTGAGAAAATGAATTACATTATAATTACATAATAAAATATTAGTTCCCTTTGAATTATCTACTTTTAATAAATATGTATGATATTTTATGATAGTAGAATGATGATTGGATACATGTCTTAATAGTGGTGATCAGTACAAAGTAATGGATGAAATAATGATAATATATCATAAGTCTCTCATATGCGGATTCAAAGTTCAACTTCCTATATGCATGTATATATGTATATATGGTGTGGGTGGGTCTGGGCATATTAAAAATAGGAGAAAGATTAATATTTGAGATAAGAAAGGGACAAAGCAAGAATAGAGACTAGACTATTTAACATCAGTGCTGATGTTTCCCCTTGGGAATTTCTGTCTATCTTTCCCTTTTATCATTTCCACACTCCCTGTGGAATTATTTTAAAGTAAAATTAAAATAATCCCCTAATTATTTTAAATATAGACAATTTTCTCCATTAAAGAATGAGAATAAACAGGTGAACATAATATATTTATAGGAAGATCCCAATAGGTAGACATTCATGTTGGGGCTGAGGCTGTAGCCAAGGGGCTGAGTTCTTTCCTACTATGAGTGAGACCCTCCATTAGATGGTTAGGGAAACAGAAAAGCTCACGGAAATCAAGCTGTCTATGACTTGTACTAGAAGCTAGTTATGTGAACTCTAACGATTAGCACATTTTGAAATGCTGTACAGACAGATTCCTAGTTTCCAAAAGAAAAATGAGATATCAAGACACCATTCACTACACTGTTTGAACAAGTATTTTTGACACTGTGTATTTCATTACTAATTCAGAAATGGGAGGTAGGTACCAACATGACATCTCTAAAAAACAAACAAAGGTAATTTTACAAGGAAGCTGATAAAAGAACAGCAGTCTTAAAAGTAATGTTAAAAGTAATCCTTTAAAACTGGATCCTAGAACATTCATAGCTCTGGGTTTACATGTATTTATCCATAGGGAAGTCTAGCTCTCACATTTCTTCAATGAAGCTTCTTTATACAGCAGATAAAGACCATTTACCGAAATCTACAACTGATCAAAAGGCAGAGAACAAATGGCCATGTGGTGTCCATTCCTTATTAATTTGTCTACAATACAATTCCTACACCTAAGTGTCTGGGAACATTGTAGAATGAAAAGCACAAAGCTTGTAGAAGCCAGAGCACTGGGGCATCTGCTATGAAATGGTGTCTTCAATGTATGACAGGGCTGTTGCATCCATGAGATATAAAGTATGATCATTAACTTTATGATTATCCAAACAAAATCTGCACAATGACAACAATAGTTGATACACTAAAGTGGATGCCACAAGGCTTCTTCCCTAAATGAGGCACTATAGCAATTAATGACTGCTAGAGGGGTGGGAGGGAGCATTGTGTTTGTTACCTCTGAGCTGCAGAAGTCTGATGGGCATTTGAGCAATCTCTCCTTTCTAATTACATTCACAACACAGCTCCATGCTACAGGTACTGCCTACATCAAGGGAAGAGCCTCTCTATTTCTTCATATGATGGTGACTCGTTGCTATCAATCACAGGCAAAACTCTGAAGGAACGTGTGTGCTGTTCCTTTCACAACAGATGAATGGAATTACTACCAGGCAAATCACCCATAGCAACTTAACAGTTTTAGTAACTACAGAGAAAATAGGGCTACTACCACATGTGCTATGGCTGTGTTTCTCATAAATCAAATAGAAGTGATTATTTTTAAAAGATAATGAGGTAGGAGAGCCAAACACAAGGGTACTCCTGGTTAAAGAAATTCACTGGAATCTTCGTGGGTCTGTTTGCGTTGCCTTCTCTTTTCAGTATTGCAGAGCATGTGGAAGTCTGTGAGTACAGGTACAGCTAATCTTAACAGTATTACCATTTTATTGCTCCTATTGATGTGCTACTTTAATTGTTATTTCCCTATGCTCCCCTTCTATTTCAAAGTAAGAATTAAAAATAAACTATTGAGTGACATGATTTATGTGTGATATTAGCACATTTATTTTACAAAGCCACTTACTCATAACTCTCTAAAATAGAATATAATTATTTAGATCTTGTCTGCTTATTTGTGAACATATATATATATATATATATATATATATATACACACACATACATACATACATATATTATTTGCTAAATCACCACACAGTTTATTCAAGTATGATAATTTAATTACACAGGAAAGGGGAAGATAGTGATTAAAATAGAGCCACACAGTTTGAAATGATCAAGCTTATTCTAAATTGATGTGCAATTTAAAAATGAATCTGCATCAACTAGAGGCTTTGGAGATATCAGAAAATTGTTGAAGAAATTAGGAAGTGTGTACAAGTTCTTCAAAAATCTTTGAGCTTACCTTTAGCATGCTGTAAAAATTATGCACAGTGGGGCGATTTTGCATTTAAAAACAGCAGTTGACAAATTTAATAAAGTCTCCCATTTAGTAAGTTTTCACTCAAGCATAAATCAAGCTTCAGTATAAAAGAAAAGACATCTTCAGTTTAATGAGGAAATAACAAATATTACAACATCACCAAAACCTACCCAGGTCACAGGCGTGTATAATTACAGTGCAGTAATTTTATTTGTAAAACTATATTTTTATTCATTTAAAAGGATCATATTTTAATCCAAGCAGGCTCAGAATATACTAACTAGGTAGCCCAGGCTGCACTGCAGCTCACAAACTTCTTCCTACTTTCTCTTTAGATTAAAGGCAAAAATTATCACACTTGTGGAGAAAAGCCCTGTCCTCCACTACTGGGGTCTGAATTCAGAGCCTTATTCATAAAAGCGGGCATTCTCATACTGAAATGTAGTTATTTTATTTAATTAAGTTAAAACAAATACATTTAATCCAAAAATGGAATTTTTTTGTTAGTATTTGCTCAGGTATTTGAACACTTGCTCTCTAGTTGGTGGCACTGTTTCTGAGGTGGTGTAATCTTGTTGAAGGAGGTAAGTCACTGGAGGACTGTTTTGAGAGTTTATAGGCATTCCCTACTCCAGATTGTTCATTCTGCTTCCTGTTTGTGGTAGAAGTTATGATTGCACAACTTTCTTCCCTGAAGTCATGACTGCTGATGGCTTCCATTCCTCCCTGCTATAATGACTTCTACCCTGCTGGCACCACAATCCAAAAACACTTTGTTGCTGGAAGTTCTTTAGTCATATTTAGTTTGTGTTAATGTTTATTTGGTTTGGTTTGGGGGCTTTGGTTGATGTTTTGTTTTATTTTTAGAGACAGAGTTTTTCTATATAGCCTTGGTTGTCCTGTCCTGGAAGTTGCTCTGTGGACCAGGTTGGCCTCGAAATCAGAGAGCCACCTGCCTCTGCCTCCTTCCCAAGTGCTAGGACTAAGAGGCGTGCACCTCCACTGCCAAACTCCCTAGTTTAACTTATTTTTTGAGAGCAAGGGAAAGGGAACTAATACAATCAGTATTATAAACTTGATCATATTTTTGTCATTCAATTAATTAATCCACTTAATGGAAGTGGATGCAGAGATCCTCAACCAGGCCCCAGGTGGAGCTCCATCTGTCCAGTTGTCGAGAAGGAAGAGGGACTGTGGGAGTGTGAATTGTTGAGCCCAGGATTGGAAAAAGCACGGGGACAAAAGGCCAGACGAACGGAAGCACATGAATTGTGAACAAAAGGCTGTGGAGCCCCCAGCTGGATCAGGCCCTCTGGAAAAGTGAGACAGTTTAGTGGCTTGGACTGTTTGGCAGGCATCCAGGCTGTGGGACCTGGACCTGTCCTTAGTGCATGAGCTGGCTGTTTGAAACCTGGGGCTTACACAGGGACACTTTGCTCAGCCTGGAAGGAGGGGACTGGACCTGCCTGTACTGAATCCACCAAGTTTAAATGAATCCCCAGGGGAGTCTTGGCCCTGGAGGAGATGGGAATGGAGGGGAGGGGATGGGGGGAAGGTGGGGCTGGGGCTGGAGGGGGGAGGAGAGGGGAACTCATGGCTGATATGTAAAATTGAAACACAAACATAATAATAATAATAATAATAATAATAATAATAAAGAGATATGAGGAAGATTGTATTTTTGGTTTTAAAGAAAAAAGAAACAGAGGTGAATTAGGCCAAAGGAAATTTTCAAATCTCAGAGTCACTTTCAGCCTAATATGGTACAGCTACTGTGCAAGTTAGTACTGTTGCTAATGGTAGTAGTATCATTGATGTACATGCGTGTTTGTGTGTGTGTGTCTGTGTGGGTGTGTGGGTCTGCATGTGTGTGTCTGTGTGTATTCATATAGAAACAGGTTCAACTAATTACAACTGATGAGTTCATCAATTTTTTTGTGTGTGTTACATTTATAACGTGATTATTTCTTCATAGCTCCTAATATAAAAAAGTCATGTATGCTCATTGACATGAGCTGCATGATAATATACTATTCATTTTCATAGAACTTAGAAGCTACACATATCATTGTGTGACTAGCCTCCAAGTCAAACACCATTAAGTAATTCAGATATTCCCACTTGTAAACTATCATCCCAGCTGTTTATACCCCTCATGGAGGACTAAGGAGGGTTTAAAATGCTCACTTCACTATTCAATTGCCCCTTATCATCCATTGCATACAATTCTGCTTTAATTGCATCTGGCCTTCAGGAGAGGCTGGAGTGTATAGATCAGGGAACTCTAGAGGAGGTGACTCCATCTATGCAGCTGTGGAAAATATTTCATCTCTATTGGGCAAAAAGTTTCTGATGTGGCATTTTGGGTTAAGAACACTCATCTTCCTGTGGGTATCCCCTCAGTTATGTTCTGTTTATAAACCCAACAAACTCACTGGCTCATTGGAGTGAACTGTGGTGGAATCATACCTTGGTGTGTCTTTAGGGCCTAGGGAGGAGGAATATACCTTGTTTATTTCTCCCTTTGGGAAATAATTTCAGAAACCCACGTGTACTTCATGAGTATATGTTTAGCTAGATAACAATGTTTAACATTATAATTTATGCTTTAGGTATTATGTGAAACATCCATAGCAAAGTACTACAGGTGAAGTTACTTAAACAGCAAGAAATTATGTTTTATGAAGGAGAGAATGCCAATGCACAAATTGGAGGGTTTGGTTTCTCCTGAGCTCCCTGTCTGTGATCATCCCTCTTTTCTGTTTATTATTATTCTCTTTTAATTCTATATGATATATTTTGATGATATTCTTCCCTTCACATGAGTCTTCCCAAATACTTTCTACCCCAAATCCATCAAACTTTATACCTGCCCATTCTCTTTCCAAAAAAAATAAAAAAATAAAAACAGCCATAAAATAACAACAAAAGTACTCTATTAAGATTAAAAACATACCTAAACCATGTATAAAGTACACACAAACAAAAAACATGTATTTTGATTTATATTGGCCAGACTACTTCTGGGCATTAACCTAGACTGGAGTGTGTTTGATATCCCTAATGTAACTCCATTGGAAAACAAATCTACCCTTTCCCATCAGGAATCAAAGATTTCAGGTTAGAGTTGTAACTTTGTGTCTACTTCCCATTCTCCATGCTAGGATTTTGTGTGATTTGAACTTCTTCAGGTTTGCACATGCTGTCACAGTCTCAATGAATTCATATGTCTATCACACCTGTGGAATCTGGAAGACACTGTTTCCTTGGATTCATCCATGATTTCTAGCTCTTATGATTTCCCCCCTGCTCATCTAGGTAGATTCCAGAACCTTGGTGGGGAGAGGCTGATGAAGACATCCCATTGATGACCAACTATTACAACGTCTCACTCTACAGATCATCAGTTTGTACGTTTCTGTTTAAATTGCCATCCAGTAGAAGACGCTTCTCTGATGAGGGCTGACCAATGCATAGTCTATATGAATAACAATATGTCATTAGGTGTCATTTTATTGCTATGCTCCTTTAACTGAATAACAGTTATAGATTAACACAGAACCTATGATCTATCTGGTCTCAGGTTCTTAGCCACTTTAGCAGTATCATCAAGTCTGTGTTTCACATCATTGGGTGGGTCTTAAATGTTATCAAAAGGTATTAGTTACTACTATAACATCTGTACCAAACTATCAGTATGTCGTATGATCAGTTTGCTGTTGAAAGTTCCAGGTTTTGTATCTGGATGATATTGATGGTTACTTTTCTCCTCCTGTAGTATGAAAGGTTTTTCCAGCAGTATGAATCTAGTTAGTATGAGTCAAACTTCTATCTGGGCACCAGCTCAATATCTCCATATCTAATGCCATAGGTGAGAACTTTGCCTTTCTGCCAGGTTGTAGATGTGATAACCAACACTCTTAGAAACAGTCTGTGTTATTAGGGAGATCTCTGAGATCCTTTTGGTTGTCATCATATGTCCTTCTGTTTGTCCATGGTACTTCATGGGTCTCTTCTTCTGGTGATAGAGATGCTAGTTTTATGACATTAAAGCTAAACATAAATTAAGTTCATCTTAAATACCTGTCCCAACAATCTTCAAAATAAAACTACAATGTAGAAAAGAACTTAAATCCATGAAATGGGAACTAGAAAGGAGGGAGTGAGAAGAACATGATTCACTTCATAAGTAGGAGCTAACACTGTTTTTTTTTTTTTTTACGTCAAACATTAGTCCCTAAAATAAAAGTATATAGTATATTTTGATTATTCTATAGAATCATGTTTATTCTGCACAATAAATTTATCAGGACCCATTTTATTAGTATGTGCAAAATATTTTATGACGATATTGATTTATATTCAGTTTACTAAACTACACCAATGTTCAACAAATATCAACTAATAAAATATTTTAAAGAAACTTGTTTTACAGGTACTGACTGCTGATTTTGTTCATTTTTCTGGAGCCATCTATGACATTCTTCAAATCTCTTTTGCAGTGTTACAACACTCTCAGCCTTGTCTTGTGTATTTCGCTGACTAACCGAGAGCGCTAAAGGATGCGTGAACGTGTTTTGGTAATTTTTTATGCTAATCTATCTAAACACTGAATCTGAGTAACACTGTAATTTTGTTTTGGAAATCCCCACAAAATTTGTCTATGTATTCTTATTTTCTTATGTCAAAATAATGTTTCTTTTTGCAATCTTCTCTCAAATTCTCAGGAAACATTTACTAATTTATTATGATTATTTTACTAAATTATTTTTATATTTAAATCTAACATTAAATCACCCATTTTATTAATATTGAATAATCTTTAATATGTGTTACACTAAAAATCAATAATAAATCAGCAACAAAAACTATTCTGAATAATAGTAATTATTATTTGAAAATGAAAGATGAGGCAAAAGAATATACATTTCCTGTTCATGAACCTACACCTACCTATTAAAGAAAGGACAGCCAGACAGGCAGTGGTGACACACCTTTAATCCCAGCACTTGGGAGGCAAAGGCAAGCAGATCTCTGTGAGTTCATGGCCAGCCTGGTCTATAGAGGAAAGGTGCAAAGCTACACAGAGAAACCCTGTCTCGAAAAACCAAAAAAAAAAAAAAAAAAGAAAAAAAAAAGACATCCAGTTCAGAGATTTCTTCTCAACCACTACAAACACTAGAAAACCTATATTCTATATTCTGATATTTTTACTTCTCGGCTGTAAGCAGCTAACATTCTAAATATTAGGGAAAACAGTGGATTTTTTATGTCTGGAAATACAGTGAGATGAGAAAACTTTACTGTTTTTTATTCAACTGCTTTACCCAGTATTTTCTGGTGTACCACAAATAGTGCCTCAGGTATTTACCTTTTCAACTCCAATTGTGCATTACCAACAGTTTCTACTGAGGACGCCTAATTCCTCTAGCAATAGAAATTCATTTGCATGCCATATAAAGGTATCCTCCTTCAGGCAGAGGCAGTCAGTCTGTCTAAAGACTCCTGCAAATGAAATTTCAGCCCTCCAAGGTTACTATGGAAGGTAGGTTTGTTCTGTGATCAAAGTCTACAATTCATTTTTACTCCATCGCAATCACACAGTAGAATCTACACAGTATATCTAAGTTTTGAAATGGCTCTCTGTGATTTAAAACTTCCAAAGGAATCACATAATTCCACAGTCACCAAACTGGTGAGAACCCAAACATATTTGACAAGGAAGAAGGAAATCAATTATTGATTTCATGTATAGTGGGACTCAAAGATTGATTGAGAAAAAAAAAAGCATAAGAGAATGAAAATGCATATTAAGTTCTTCTGTTCTTTGAAGATTCATCTTTCCAATGTGAAGTTCACTGTAAGTTAAGGCATCTTAGAGAATGGCTTTCACTCTTAGATCCTTTTCTCAAATTTAAACTTTCTCAATTATGACAGTTTTCTTCCTATTTATGGATGTATTCTTCTATTTTAAAGATTTGTTTCTTTGTATTTGGGGGTATGAATATTTTGCTTGCATGTGTGTTGTAAATCATGCAGTATATCCATGGAAGGCAGCAGATGGTGATGGATCCTCTAGAACTCAGGTTACAGAGATTTAAAATGTTTATGTTTATTTTTGAAAGATTTACATGATATATTTTGATCATATTCTTTACTATCCAGTATCTCAGTCCATAATCTCCTTACCCACACAACTTCATTTTCCTTTTCTCTCTTAAAAAGAAAAAGAAGAGAAAACTATAACAAACATAACACCACACACAGTCATAAACAAATGGCATTTGATTTGTGTTGAGTTGACGAACGATTCAAGTGCTTGTGTGTGCCATGAGCTTAATGTGTATGAGACAAGATCAAAGTCTTCCACCAATTATAGTGTTCAAATTATTCCTTATATAAAAGTACTTTCATCCAAAAAGCAATGGCTATTCGTTCTCCCAGATTTGACTGTCAGTTTAAATAATGTATCCGGTATGGTGGGTATTGTGTTCCCTGAAATTGTGTGTGTTCCCCGAAATAAACATATCTGGGGTCAGAGAACAGACAGCCACTAGAACAGAGCCAGAAATGGTGGCTAGAAAATGGGAAGAGTAAGCCATAACAGAAGTTGGGCGATGGTGGTGCACACCTTTAATCCCAGCACTTGGGAGACAGAGCTAGCCAGATCTCTGAGTTCAAGGCCACTTTAGAAGCAGCTAAGCATGGTGACCCACACCTTTAATCCCAGGGAGTAGGGGCAGCAAGAAAAAGGTATAATAAGACATGAGGACCAAGAACTAAAGAGGAAAAAGCATGTAGTTAGTTAAGCTTTGGAGCAACACAGTTCAGCTGAGATTCATGTGGAGGAGGACTCAGAAGCTTCCAGCCTGAGGAAACAGGATCACCTGAGGAACTAGCAAGGTGAGATAGCTGTGGCTTGTTCTGCTTCTCTGATCTTCCAGCATTCACCCCAATAACTGGCCTCGGGTTTTTGATTTCATTAATAAGACCTTTTAAGTTTCCTGCTATAATCCGGTCCCAGTTGTGTACACTCTAATCAGCTTTTTTGTAATGTTTATGAAGATTTTCTTTAACATGATAAAATTTGAATGTTAGTAAAGATATAAGTAATAGTTACGAGTGTTAGTTGGTAGTTTTCACCCTATAAAAGGGTTTAAACAACTTTTTTGAGCAAGTAAAATTTAAATAAGAAATTAACCTTTTTAAATGCCTTACAACACTTGACATTCTGAATGGATGGGCGGGCATCTCACAAACCCCATTGAGATGAAGAGCTGTAGGCAATTGATGGTCACTAAGAAGAAAATCAGTCTTCTCCAGGGACAAGGTCTCTGATAAGTTATAAAATCCCTGTAATCAGACCTAAAACATATACATATGAACAACACTATGTGGACTCAGTAGATTGTATTTATATGTACGTTATATATGTATTAAAAATAATTTGAAAAGAAGTGGTTATGAGAGGATGTGTGGGGACGTAGGAAGAATTAGAGGTTGGAAATAATGTAAATACAGAACTTATTTATGAAAAATTCAAAAGAATGAAAAAATTATTGTTTTAGTGCACTTTGTGTCAATGCTTTACACACACACACATACACATATATATGTGTGTGTATATATATGTATATATATATGTGTGTGTGTATATATATGTATATATATGTGTGTATATATATGTATATATATGTGTGTGTATATATGTATATATGTGTGTATATGTATGTATATGTGTGTATATATATTTTTTTATTTGGAATTTTGATACTAGTATGGGAGCTGTTGACACAGGCTCCACATTCAGATTAAAATTGAATTTATATATATATATGATGACAAGAACAAGTCTTTCACATAACACTCCTAAAAATAATACATATATAGTATTACAACACACATATCTATATGCACAAATATGTATATAACATAAGTTATAAGTTATTCACTTGGATATGTTTCCAGAAATATTACAACTTTTAGGAAATTGCATGTTAAATAAAGGATTCTTAGTGTTTTCCCTTAATATGCAGCTGATTTTAAAGCAAATATTTTGCTGACCTAATAGTCCTCAATAATTTTTCTTAATAAAATCATCATTTGCTTGATCAAGAATAGAAGAGAGGAGATAGATTTTTTTGATTAGGTGAGCAAGTGAACTTCATTATTTTTGCAAATTGGTGTTTATCTATTCATATAACACTCAAGTAAAGACACACTTGAACATTTATAACCATATTCCAGAATGAAATGAAACTAATGTGTACTAACTTACTGGGTTCCAATGTTCAAGGAAGGACTAGTGAATTTCAATAACCATTTTAATGTATTTTTATAGTACATGCTCTTCTTGTTTTACTGTGCTGTTTTAACAGTACTTTTATTATTCTCCCCTAATTATCTTTTCAGAGTGTGATCTCCATGTACTTCCTGCACACTAATCAGACTGCTGACTTTTTCATAAGTAGTCCTAGGAAACATACTTTTTGTAAATTTTGTATTGGTTTCCCTCACTCATTAGAGGATTATTAATATACTGCTTTTGGTTAAAGAAAAGATGCATTGAGATCTATATTTTACTGTGTTATTATTGCACTAATAATCAAGATTACTGACATGAAGAGAAGGCAGACAAAAGGAAATGCATGAAGACAATTATGGCTGGGAAACTGATCACTATGACTTCAATAGGGCATGTAATCATTGAAGATGCCGACAATTTTCTCAGATACCCTTATAGAATATTGAACTTTTTTCTATATTTCTTCATTTATCTGTACACACTGCTCTTGCAATAGTTTAAATGTTACTCTTCACCAAACTTTACAAAAGCTGAAATTCATTTCCATGCTTTGAATTTGTTTCTGATACACACACACACACACACACACATTTAGTCAAATGTACATGTGAGATGAAATATAGAGATCATTTGTCAATGTAAGTCAGAAGAGGTAGTGTGAAGGTCTGGATTTTGCTGTGTTATAACTCTGAGTATTTACTGTTAGGACAGTTCTGTGCTAGCCTGCTGAGGGCTAAGGGATCTTGACAATCAGTACAGACTATTCCAGCTGAGGCCATTTTTCATCTTCTGGACCAACATGCTTCAAAGCTGGCACAGATGAAAGTGAATGAAGCCAGCATCCCAAACCAATGAAGACAAACAATTCTTACTTACAGACTGTAAATTGACTCAATGCTATTTTTTTCTTGTCACTGATATGAGTTGCATTTAGACTAGAAAAGAATAACTAATGCAGATTCTACAAAAGTCAAGTTAGAAGAAAATAACTTGAACATTAAACTCAGATATAATAAATCAGAAGTTCTCAATGGGCTCTAGGGAAAGACCTTCATTTCTGAGATTGTCTTTCAAATATGGGTTATGATCAGCTAAAGTGACCAAATATGGAGACTATGGAGGTAGATAGCCGGTCAAATATTAACTTGCCCATCAAGCACAAGACTAGCTTCTGTTAAAATCAGAAGGCAAGGGGTATGGGAGGAGTGTTATGGGGAGAGGGGATGAAAATGATACAAATGAAATACATATATTAAGACTTTCAAAAATTTAAATAAAAACTAAAACAAAATTAAAAGGTAAAGTTATATGTATACAAAATATTTGTTCTAAAACAAGTGTCTTTATAACTTAAAATTAGAATAGTTTCAACAATTAAAATAGTTATAATTTCTTCAAAGAAGAACCTTTTTGCCTACCTGCTCCACATTAGATCCTTTAATGATCAGGTTAAAAAAATGCAAAAGCATGTCTGGAAAGAGCTAAAGTAATTGGAGGACATTACATTGTCTATCCCATTGTGACAGCAGGCACATGGGAAGACTATATGGAAGTGGACCATAAGATTGTTAGACTATAGAAGCAGAATTTCTGATTTGGGCCAATTCAATGGCAGCAGCCCTGTGACAATGCTTACCATGAGCACCTATGATTGAATTTAACAGACTTCTAAATTAAACCTGCATTCAATAGCAGTCTCAAATGTACAAGGATCAATATGCTGTAAATTCTTTAACACACTGGAAATAGAGAAACGCATTGTTGAATGTTTATGGAGTGAGGCTCAGCAGCAACTGCTCATATAGTATGAGCTATAATCTACACAGTACCAAAGAGTCCATGGTCTTCAGCAGTCTGATGAGACATTAACACATATCTCCAAGCAAAACTTTCTCTTGTAGTCTAGGTAGAAGTAAAAAATGATGAATAGGCTTTCCTGCTCTCCAGGGGAATAATGGATTTTTAGAAGGTAGAAAGCAAGTACAATTACATCATGAGACAGCAATGGAGAAGTAAACACATCTCTTTGTCCCTCAGGTAATTTGCTAGAACATTGGTTTTGATTCCAAGTCACTAGAATTGACATAAATGAGAATATTAATGACAAGAAGCTTTATATAACTGGGTAGAGCACCACTAGTTCTGATGGCCAGATACTTGATTTCAGTTGTGACAGAGGAACTTCAAAACCCATTACCCACATGGTAGACTGAAACTCATTCTAATGTGATTCTACCTTCTACTGAACAATAAAAGCATTGCATGATATTCCCCCAAATCTATCTGTTGTGAGAGACAGACAGACAGACACACACACACACACACACACACCACAGAATGAGAGAGATAAAGGTAGAGAGGAAGGGAGAATGAGATATAATGTTCTCATTTTCTAGGCAAGTTCAAGGAGAGATAGAAAACACAGATGTTTTGTAAATATTAGATATTTTCTAAACTGTATTATTGTCTACACTATTCAAGTATTGCATGGAATAAAAAGTGAGGTTGTATCAATCAGATTTTCACCACTGTAACAAATAACCATACTAAATGAATTTAAAGAAGTAAAGATAGCTGCAGTAGCGAGTTTTCTTCTGACTTGAAATAAAAATCACAAGGTAGAGGTGGCATCCCACATTCTCCCTCAAGTGCATGCCTCCAGTGACCCAAGACATCCAGCAAGACTGTCTCTTAAAATTTCTATCTCTTTTCCATAGCACCACATTAAGCTGTGGGCTTTTCCACAAGAACATTCAAGAAATACTATAATGAGAAAAGGTAAAATGAATTTTGAGTTGAACTCATGCCAGAATATGGGAAATGTGCATTGGATCTATTGATCCATCACATTGCTTTGGTTCTAAAAGAAAAGAATTCATATAAAAACAGCATTTTTCTGCATAATCATGTATTATGGAAAATTAAGATTTATATAGCTTTGTATGTCTTTGTATACTTTTATCTCATAAACTTCATAAATGCACATAATCTCAAGGGAACATTATTGTTTTTTTAAACTTGTAATGAGAGTTATTAAACAAATCTTACTTGGTAATTCTGAGTATTCACAGAGTCATCTTGACATTGTCTTTAAAATGTGAGAGGCACACAGGAATATGCTCAGCAGATCCAATGCACTAGGGATATGCAAATCAACCATAATGAGTTATTAGTACACTCATATTAGACTTGCCAACACTAAAACAATTAAGGATAACACTAACTACTGAAGAGAATGTAGGTAACCTAGACCTTCTATGCACTTCAGGAGGAAAGGAAAAATGACACAGACACTGTAAAATACTTCATTTTATAATAAAAGAGCATATGGCCAAGAATCAAATTATTTGTGACTTATTTCTGTAAAGTGAACAGCTTTATTTTATAATTATGTTTTAGCTAGTTTTTACAGTTTTATACAATATACATTTACCATGATTCCCCTTCCCCCAGATCCTCCCAGATCTTCCCACAACTCCTTACACAACAAACTTCATGCTTTTTCTCTATCCAAGAAAAGAATCAATATAAGTATAACCAAAACGAGACAAATGAAAGTGCATGGGTACACACAAATACACACTCAGCGAAACCACAGGGTCTGGTTTGTGTTTACCAACTACTCCTGAACACAGGAGCTCCGGCTAATGTGGTTCTCGGAGTGCAGTTAATATACTCATGTCACATCTTTGAAGCCGATGGGTTTTCCTTGCACCACAGTTGGAAACTGGAAATACCTTCTTATAGAGGGGTGTTATATTGCAACCACTTTCCCTCTTCCACGTTGGGATTTTTGTCAGATAGTATTATGTTTAGTGATTCTAAGCTGTATTCTTCCCAAATATCCAAAGTCTATGCCTGGGTAGTTAACCAAATTTGTTATATGTCACTTCTACTAAGTGCAATACTTTTGACACAATTAGTACACATATAACCACTAGGATAATATTGGAAATATTGCCCTCACTGAAAATATAACTGTTTCCAATGTTCGCATATTCTACCATTCCATTTATACAATTCCTTGAAATTACAAATTAAAGAAACTACAAATTAAAGAAATTACAAACACATGAACAATTTTCAAAGATTAAGCACAGGACTATAGCAGGTACGTACAACTATGGAAGAGAAGCAGAGATATTCTTCTGTGATGATGGGATGGTTATTCATTGGTAGCTATGGTGGTCCCAAGGATATACAGATTTTCCCAAACAAGATAATTGTGAATTCACATTGAAAATCTGATCAAAGGGACTAAAGCCCATGGTCTAACACTTATTATTACGTAAGTGGTAAAATTTGGAACATCTGGTGAAACTTCTACTTATTCCCTCAACACTAACATTTTATTAGGAAGGGTTCCAGATGTTCCAAATTTTACTATTTCTAGTGATCATATTGAGCATCTTAAAACAGCTTTAAAATTACAATGACAAATATGAAATAGATACATATCCAAGATGTCACCAAGCCATGAATATGATGCACTTTTATGTGACAAAGATGACATTAACATGGATATAGCACGAATCTTAAAATGTCTTATTAATAAAATCAAACCTGAGCTAGGTATTGGGGTGAACACTGGAAGATCAGAGAAACAGAACAAGCCACAGTTTCCTCACCTCACCAGTTCCTCAGCTGGGCTTTTTTCCTCAGACTGGAAGCTTCTGAGTCCTCATCCAAATGGAACTCAGCTGAACTGTTCTGCTAAAAGCCTAAAAGCTTAACCAGCCAAAAGCTTCTAGTTTCTGGTCTTCATGCCTTATATATCTTTCTCTTTCTGCCATCACTCCTTGGGATTAAAGGCTCACTTCTTGGGATTAAAGACATATGTCACCATGACTGGCTGTTTCTCATGTGGCCTTGAACTCACAGAGATCCAGAGGGATTTCTGTCTCTAGAATGCTAGGATTAAAGGCATGAGTGCCAGCATTTTCTAACCTCTGTATCTAGTGGCTGTCTGTTCTCTGACCCCAGATAAATTTATTAGGGTGCAAAATATTTTGGGGAACACGATACCACCACATTTCCCCTTTTTTTGTCTAAAACTTTAAAAAAGCTTATAACGAATACAATAAAAACTATCCAATATGTGTATACAATATATACAGTCAAGAATTACATTAACAATGTCTAGTCCATTAACATTTGACAGATTCAGATAAAAACTCCATTAATATATAATAACAATGTCCAGTCCAGTAACATTTGATGAACTCAGACAAAAAAATTGTCATTACTTATCCTATTTAAAACAAGCAGTTCCTTTTTAAATTTATTCTCAGTAATTGACCTTTTTATCTTATCATATCTACATTATAACTTTTTTTTCTTTCCATAATAGATTCAGTAGTCTATCCTTTGTCATTTTTATATCTTCCTGGTTTTCTTTTTACAGTAGATTCAGAGATCTACTCATTTATCCTATTAGTCTTTATCATTTTTCTCAGAGTAGATTCATATCTACCTCCTATGTATACTTTTGTGGAGAGGAAAGACAGCAGCAGCAGTGAATGGTAAGGTTTTCAGCTCTCAGCTATTGCTCTGACCTCTTGGTTTTTAACTCTGCAATTGGCTCTGTGTTTCTTATTTAACAAGACAGTTACATCTACACATGACTCACATGCATTCCTTAGAATGAAGAAAACTTCTGGAATATTGGGTCAGCCCTGTGTAATCCTGTGATTCCATGTAAGTATAGAGCTTATTGTGGGCTTTATTCAGAGATAACTGTGAACATAGAAATTGTAGAGGTGAATTATTGATCACTTTGAAGATAAGAGAAGAAAGCTAAAAGCCCAGGAATATGGGCATCCTACATAAGCCAGGGAACCAAGAACAAACTCCATAGCAATTCATTAGTGAGATACTAGTGTCTGGGAAGTGGGGCATACTTCCACATGTTGGACACTAATAAGGCATTTGTGTTAGTCTAAGTTATGTTTTTAGTGATTTATTGTAGCAACCATATTAGATAAAATATACATTACATAAGAAAACCAGTTTGTTGTATATGTACAAAATAAATCTTATTACTGTTGAAAGCAGCAGATAAGCCAGTTTAGACTCTGATGTCAATAAGTCAAAAGTAAAATTCATGATTTCTCCCTTCCCTTTCCTCCCTCCAGGCCTTCTAAAGTACCTTGTCTTGCTCTTTTTCAAATTTATGGCCTCCTTTTCTTTAAATATTGATATTTTATATGTATTAAATAATTATATATTATATAATATATAGTATTATATATTGTATTTATAATTAAATACATATAGATAATATATATATATACACACATGTATGTACACTAAACAGGTAGAATTTATATATATAAACATATATCTTATATGTGTGTATTTATTATATATTCCTTTGTGTGTATTTATTTGATATATAAACACAAACACATTATATGTGTATATATAAAACCTTTTCAGTCCTTTTAATGTTCCTTGAAGCTAACTTTAGTGTTAGATAATCAATTGGTATGATCTTCTCTCCAGAAAACTCTTTCTGCCTCTCACAGCATTTCTAAGTTTCCTGTAGCTTTTTGTTTAGAGTTAAGGCCTCTTGAACTTTTCTTCTTTCCTATTAATATGTCAACTGGTGTCATCCTTCTTCAGATTATGTTTAGACAGCCATGTTGATGAGATTTAATGGGTGTAACACCTCTCATTATTTTTGATACACAAAATATATAGAGGACTTCCTGTTCTTCTGCCTCTTATAGTCTTCCCGAACACTCTTCTGCAATGATTCCTGAGCCTTAGATAGAGCACTTCGGTTATAGATGTGTCTGTTAACACTGGCCTCCACACCCTGCATTTTGGTTAGGGATTATGTTATCTAGTTCAGTGGTACTTGTGGATTATTCTCCAAGAACTCTGACTTATGAGCAATTTCTCTCTTATAGAGCAGGCCTTAAGTCCAATTAGAGAGCTACTGTTTACCATCAAGTTGTGTGTGCTACTATTACAACCTTAGGGATATTATGTCATGCTGGTGAATGCATTGGATCATAGACATCACAGTCAGTTATGATTATTGGTCATCTTCCTTCTTTGGAAGGTTTCATGGCACTTTTGGTATGCAGACACCTAGTTCATGGGGAAAAGTTTGAAAGGCAGTTCCAGTTGGGGTCTTTTGGTCCCTGTGTCTGAAATGCCTGGGTCCTTTAGAAATTGGGACTGGTTTCCATCTCTAGGAGGCAACTCAGGACCATAGTGTAGTAAATAATGACTTGAAAGGTAATAAATCATTCAGGAAGGTGGTAGGATTCAGAACTAACTTGTTAGCATCAATAGTTTTTTACACAACAACAAACATACAGAAAAGAAGTCATGGACACACTCCTATTCACAAAAAAAACCCAAAGAAAATAAAATACCTAGAAATAAACCTAATAAAGGAGCTGAGAGTTTGCTACAGTGAAAAATTTAAACCTCTGAAGAAAAATAGTGGGGCACTATAAAATAGAAATGGTTCTCAGAAATATAACGTGCATGTGTAGAAGAGTGAACTTAGACCCATATCTATCACCTTGCACAAAACTATCTCTAGATGGATCAAAGACCTAAGTCAGATACCTGAAATATTGGCAGTACACTACAGGATGTAGGTTTGGGAAAGGAGTTTCTGAATAAAATTCCATTTGCCCAAGAATTAAGGCCAATAATTGAGCAGTGAGACCTTGTAAGACTAAAAAGCTTACACAAAGATTAAAATAAAATTAAAAAAAAAAAACAGGTGAAGAGGAAGCCCACAAACTGAGAGATAATCTTTGCCAATTATTCATCTGGTAGAGGATTAACACCCATAATATAAAAATAATACAAATAACAATGAATCAGAAAGACAAATCAAAAATTGATTGTACTCTAAACAGACTTCTTAAAAGAAGAAATAAAAATAACTAAGCAAATATCTCAAAAAATGTTCATTGTCCCCAGTAAGTAAGGCAATGCAAATTAAAACAACTTTTAGATTTCACCTTACCACAGAAAGTCTAAAATGAACAAAGCAACTGCCAGTAAGTTTGTGGAGAGAAAATAATCCACATTCTCTGATGGTGGAATTGCAAACTGATGCAGCAATGCTGGAAATCAATATAAAGAATCTTCAAAAAGCTAAAAAGAAATCTACCACATGATGTAGCTATACTAATCCTCGGCATATGCCCCAAAATTCTGACATCCTACTCCACAGATACTTGCTCAGTCATGTTCACTGATGCTCTTTTCCCTATAGCCAAGATGTGGAAACCATCAAAATACCTTTCAACTGATGAGTGGATGATGGATTTGTAATGCTATATGTAAAGAAAAAGTGAAACAGTGAAATTGTTGGTAAATAATGGAACTAGAAAACTTATTGAGTAGGTAGCCCAGACTCAGAAAGTTAAATGTTGTATACTGTTCTGGCTAGTTCTATGTCTCCTTGACACAGGCTAGAGTTATCTAATATAAAGGGAACCTTAATTGAAAAAGTGCCTCCATAAGACCTGTAGGATTTTTTTCTTAATTTAAATAGGTCATTTTCTTATTTAGTCATTGATAGGAAGGGCACAGCCCATTGTTGCTGGTGTCATCCTTGGGCTGATGGTGCTGGTCTATCAGAAAACAGGCTGAGCAAGCCATGACAAGAAAGCTAGTTGTAGCCTACCCCCTCCTTCCCATCCATCGGCTTCTGCCTAGAGGTTTATACTTGGTTTGAGTTCCTATCCTGGCTTCCTTCAATGATGGACTACAATGTGGAAGTGTAAACCAAATAAACCCTTTCCTCGCCAATGTCTTGATCATGCTATTTCATAGCAGTAAGAGAAAACCTGAGACACATATCCTCTCTCATCCTAGGTTCTCAGCGTCACTCCCAGTCTTCAGATGTGATTACCTAAGTTGGAGCAGCTGCAGAAACCTAGAGATTAGATAATGATCACTGTGAGAATGAGATGGATGTTAAAGAGAGGGAATATCAGGGTGCATGCAATCTATATGGGAAAATGGGGGGAAGTGGGAATGCAGTAAATAGAAATAGGAGAGGAGGATAGTACAGGACATGGAGGGAGGATGGGCATATAACAGGAAATGTCACATATTCATGAGAAGTCATACTGTTAACTATCTAAAACGCATATAATGAACCAAAGTTGGTTTATACATATACTTCTACAGTTTAAATGAAATTTTCCCATCTGGGCTGACAATACTACTCATGAGAACCATAGACCATCTAACAAACCTAATATACAGTTTAAAAAAAACTGCTGTGATTTATAAAAATATATTCTTGAGCTTCTCAGGGTAGCAATCAGATGTGGCATGAATATCATAGAATATTAAGTACTTACAGTTAATTATAGCCATTGAGATAATAGTGTTGTGGTCCCTAGTTTTAAAACTTGTCCATTGCAAATTGTTTTTAAGTAGCAATATATAATAGATAGTTTTTATTCAAAATATATAGTAAGGGATAGAAAATATTATTATAAGGGAATTGATAACTGTTAGATCTAGAGAGAGATACTGAGGAATTAGTATCTTATTTTATATTTGTATAATTGGGTGTGTCCTAATGAAAAATTTAAAACAGTAATTTTCAAATGTCTTTATAAGTTTAAGATATTATTATATACATAAGAATATTGCTTCTGATTAAAGTATTTAAAATGGCACAACAGACCCAAATTAAGAGTTTCTTTTCTTAGCTTTATCTTACAGTGTAGCTTTTATCTTGATGATTAACTCACAAAAAGGTTTTAACAAATCATTCATCAGATGATGGGGATATTAGTTGTTCTTTGATTAAGATTTATTTTGTAGTATTCAATGAAGAAGTTCATTAAAAATTTTGTTTGCAAGTTGACTATAACTATACTGATAATAACAGTACATGATAAATAAGAGATAATTTTTGAGAGGAGTGGACCTTTCATTATCATGATGATTTCTTTATATCTATAAAATATGTTTTTTGCCCTAGACTCCTGTTCTTTATTTCCCAGTCTTCCCAATTAGTTAAGATTTGCTTGCAACTATCATAAATAAAATCACTTCTGCTGTTTAAAATGTGACAGAAAAATAACCTTTAATCTGGATCTCTAAGGAATAACATTATGGTAGCTGCACAAATTGGTTTTATTTAGGAAACTTCTATTTTGGTCTGTATTAGATACCTGGCAATCAGAAGGAAATTGTCAAGAATTAAGAACCATATCTCTTTACTGTATTTGGATACTGCTATCTCCCTGACCGTTGGGTTTGAACCTACTACTACCATAAATATACTCCCAAAAAATCATAATGTATCCAGTTGACTTTCCTTTCTAAACTTGACTGCCAAGAACAGACAGTACAAACTCTCTTAGGGAAAACTAAGTTCTCCACATGATTTCTAATACCTTTTTGGGAGTTGGTGAATAAAGGATCTTTATTTCTCATTTTATATCCATAGCCACATACACAGACACTACAATTGTTTTAGTGACTAGCCCTTGTAATTATAAAAATATTGCTGGCATCTATAATTATAGGTTTTCTCTGTGTGTTTCCTTCCTTTTGACCAGTTAAATATAATTAAATATAATTGTTTACCCGGTGCACTGTTCTTAAATACCATTGTCATTCAGGAACATCTTTAGTAATCCAGAATTTCTAGGTTTTCATGACATTTAATCAGTTTTTGCATTGTGTGTGGCACTGCTCTAGGTTCTCTGAGATACATAGTTTCCTCACTGTGTTTATTACTAAATTTTACCACAGCTTGGTACAATGAAGTCACTAGCTTCTGTAATACTTATTCACTGTGACAGACACTGTTAAATGAATACAACTGTGACATTTTGCTCTTTCTTATAATCCCTTGTGTGTTCCACTTCTCTCTGACATTCCATTGAACTGCCATTTCCTCAATATATTATAGTCTAAGAGACATATTCCAACAGGGAGTAGATAATTCTATATTTGCTGGAAATTTTCTTTCCTTTTAGAGCATAACATCTTTATTAAAATAATATATATGCAATTCTAGCTTCTCAATTATATTTATGAGCCGGTATGTTCACAGATAGTACCTACCATCATCAGAGTCTTAGAATATTTCCATAAAAGCACACTGGTGTAGATTTTGATCTTCTTGATGATTTTTTTGGAATATGTTTAATTTTCATGTTCAACTTTTCTGCTTTTCTTATCTCACTCATGATTTTTGATAGCCTAACTGGGATCCATTTACAAATACTATATTCAGAATTATTCTTACACGTTGCAATTGTTTTATATTTTTTCTTTTAAGCTGAGACTTTTGTTCTATGTTTAATTAATTTTTGTTTAACTTCCTTCTTTGACATTGGCTATCCAATTCATATAGTTTGGGCTTTTCTAGAATGATGTGATTTTAGACACATGCTTTCATTTTGGGACTCCATTCCATTTTATTGAATTTGCCTTTTGTTCTTAATGTCCCACACATCAAAAATTTGACTTGATTAGCAGAAGAATTTAACACAATATCCGTAAGTGGATTTACCCTTTTTAAAAAGCATTGCTATCACAGCAGGATAAATGGCTCAGTGATTGCATGCTTCAAGAGATTGGGACTAAATCCTAGAGCTCACTGCTATCTGCACAGGGCTTTGCATAGCTACTTTTCTATTATTAACCAATATATATTTTCCTTCACGTACCTTACATGTTCTCTTTATCTGCAATTACATTTTATGTTAAGTATATTTTGGGATTATCTTTAAATTGAATATTAAAGTAATTTATTATTCTGTGAGATTGTAGACAGATCTGAAAAGAGATAGATACAGATATCTGTAAATGAGTTACATTTGTGTATCTCCTCATTTTTTGAAAAAGCATTGGTATATTTGAAAATGCATCAATGTGCACTAGGATAGCTGTACCGTGTTGATGTAAACTGTAGTCTTCTCTTGCCTAGAAGTTTCAATATGTACAAAGGCTCCATGCTAACTGGAGAACCAAGCAGGTAAACTTCAGGAATTATGAATTTATCATGTTCCATGTCTTAGTCTACTCTTCTTGTCATATTAAATGAGTATTTAAGAGGCCCAGTAGAGCTCAGTTTTCACTGCTGCTAGCTGATAGGAATTAGCAGACCATTTCTGTAGACAAACTAGCCATGTTATGTGCAGTGTCAATGAACTTGTCTACTCCTCTTCCTCCTTTCTCCATGTCGAGGCCACTCTTGCACAGTACCCCCAGTACACATCCAGTGGTAAGTTTCTTTATCATAGATCTTCTGCTTCTTCATGTCACAGACAGTCTGTCTCCAGAACATTAGTCTGTCAGACTGGGAAGCACCATGCTTGGACACAATGTAGTTTCTCCCATATATTATTTTACTCATTGAGACCTATAAAAGTGCTGCACACATGTCTTATTTCTTTATTCCCTATGTATTATTCACTTTTCTGTTTTAGTAGCTAGACATCTTTTGGTAATTGATACTTATCTATAGTAATGTTTCTGTTTGAATTACTGATTTTTTTTATCTGTTGACTGAATCTTGATTGACAAACTTCCATTAGAATGAGTTGTACACTGCATATTGTGAGCACACTTGAACACAGGGAAATTAATTACATCAGTAATTATAAATTATGGAACCCTAACATCTTTCAGAATCAAATGCTAATATAATATTGTGTTTATAAACTTTAATAAATGTATGACATTTAGATAAACTTTATTTAGGATTGAATTCTTTCTCACATAGGTGGGTAATTGATTGCTTGCTATCCAGTTACTGCTTTACAATATTATGATATAAATGAAGGAGAATTCTGACTTTTAGCTAAGTTTTTATGGTATTTGTTACTTTTCCATATCTGGTAAATGAACACTAAGTAGATTTTTTTGGATTATACAAACATCAGACATAAATTTGTTATATGTTTAGCAATATCTGAAGGATCACCCCAAAATAAATTATGAAAATTTTTACATGTAATATGTGTAATAATCAAAGTTGAAATGATAACAGATTCCTGTCTTTTATACACCTTTACTTTTTCTTGAACATGGTGGAAATTAACATATTCTTGTTAGAACAGAATGCAAAGGAGCTGTGTTTTGAGTGAAGTCATAAGAATATTACTCTTTTGATAGGAGTAATAAAGTCTCTTAGAAACACTATTCTGAGTTTTGTATGTGTGTGCACTTTACTTATGAACAATGATCCCATTTTAGATAATTTTTGTTCATACAGAAAGGGTTTTACTATGTCATTTAGAGTGACCTTCAATTAAGGATCCTTGTGCATCAATCCAGAGTGCTGAGATTACAGGTATACTACTTAGCTCCAACCTACCTCTTTAGTCATAGTTTTGTATTGTTTTCATACAAACACACACACACACACACACACACACACACACACACACACACACACACACACCACAAACATATTTTACATATTTAATGGAGCAAATACATATATATATGTATGTATTTTATATGCATATAAATTCCATTAAGATAGATTCAATCAAGCATTCATTGTAGTCTGAAACAAAACCATGAATTAGATTCTCTGTTGTACAAACTTTTGCTTTCTATGTTACCTCATGTTTTCTTCAATTCATGTTAAAACTGAGAACCCAAGTGATTCTGGAGAGAATAATTTCAATTTAACTTTTCATTGGTGATTGGTTATGTCTGAAATCATTATGGAAAACCTCAGTAGATGCATACCATTTCATGTGAATGAACAATCCCCCTTCATTCTCGAGATAATTATACTTCAACTTTAAGATAATCATGACTGATTTGCTTTTTTTCAAAGGGGAGTCTTGATATGCTCTCAAAACCTTAAAATTTTTGAACATTCCTAACTCCAACAGCTTAGAGATGTTTAAGATAGAGTTATTGAATTGTTCACTATGGATAGTTGCTCAAGAATATTTTAATTGTCTTATGTCTTTTTTGTTATTTATTATATTTATGTTTTAATTTTACACATCAGCCATAGCTTCCCCTGTCCTCCCCACTCCCGTCCCCACCCCAACATTCCCCCCAACCACTCCCCTCCATTCCCATCTACTCCAGGGCCAAGAATCCCCTGAGGATTCATTTAAACCTGGTGGATTCAGTACAGGGAGGTCCAGTCCCCTCCTTCCAGGCAGAGCAAAGTGTCCCTTTGTAAGCCCAAGGTTCCAAACAGCCAGCTCATGCACTAAGGACAGGTCCGGGTCCCACAGCCTGGGTGCCTCCCAAACAGTTCAAGCTATTCGATTGTCTCACTTATCCAGAGTGTCTGCCCCAGCTGGGGGATCCACAGCCTTTGGTTCATAATTCATATGCTTTTATTTGCTTGGCTATTTGTCTGTGTGCTTTTCCAATCTTGGTCTAACAATTCACATTCTTACAATCACTCCTCTTTCTCGACAATTGGACACATGGAGCTCCACCTGGGGCCTGACTGAGGATCTCTGCATCCACTTCCATCAGTTATTGGATGAGAGTTCCAGCTCAACTGTTAGGGTGTTTGGCCATCTGATCATCAGACTAGATCAGATCAGGCTTTCTCTCAACCATTGCCAGCAGTCTACAGAGGATGTATCATTGTGGATTTCTGGGGATCTCTCCAGCACTCTGCCTATTCCTGTTCTCATGTGGTCATCATTTATCATGGTATGTTATACCTTGTTCTCCCTTTCTGTTCTTGATCCAGCTGGGATCTCCTGCTCCCCTTAGCTTTCTTTCCCTCAAACTTTGCCCTTCATTACTCCCACTGTCGTCCAGTTTGTTCGTGTAGCTCTCATCCATTTCTCTGTCATTGGGGGATCCCTGTGTCTTTCCTAGGGTACTGTTTTCTAGGTAGCCTCCCTGGAGTTGTGTAGCAGTCTAGTCATCTTTGTTTTACATCTAGTATTCTCCTATGAGTGAGTACATACCATGTTTGTCCTTCTGAGTCTAGGTTACCTCACTCAGGATGATTTTTTTCTAGATCCATCCATTTGCCTGCAAACCTCATGATGTCATTGTTTTTCTCTGCTGAGTAGTACTCCATTGTGTATATGTACCATATTTTCTTTATCCATTCTTCAGTTGAAGGGCATCTAGGTTGTTTCCAGGTTCTGGCTATTACAAACAATGCTGATATAAACATAGCTGAGTAAATGCCCTTGTTGAATGATTGAGCATTCCTTGGGTATATGCCCAAGAGTGCTACAGCTGGGTCTTTGGGAGATGGATTCCCAATTTTCTAAGGAAGCGCCATATTGATTTCCAAAGTGGCTATACAAGCTTGCATTCCCACCAGCAGTGGAGGAGAGTTCCCCTTGCTCCACATCCTCTCCAGCATAAGCTGTCTTCTGTGTTTTTGATCTTAGCCATTCTGAGAGGTGTAAGGTGGTATCTCAGAGACATTTTGATTTGTATTTCTCAGATAATTAGGGACATTGAGCAATTCCTTAAATGCCTTTCAGCCATTTGAACTTCCTCTGTTGAGAATTCTCTGTTTAGTTTTATAGCCCATTTCTTCATTGGACTGTTGGGCATTAGGTTGTCTAATTTCTTGAGTTCTTTATATATTTTGGATATCAGCCCTCTGTCAGATGTGGGGATGGTGAAGACCTTTTCCCATTCTGTAGGCTGTCACTTTGTCTTGTTGACCATGTTCTTTACTCTACAAAAGCTTCTCAGTTTCAACAGGTCTCATTGATTGATTGTTTCTCTCAGTGTCTGTGCTACTGGTGTTATATTTAGAAAGTGATCTCCAGTGCCAATGCATTCAAGTGTACTTCCTACTTTCTCTTCTATCAGATTCAGAGTACCTGGATTTATGTTGAGGTCTTTGATCCACTTGGACTTAAGTTTTGTTCATGGTGACAGATATGGATCTATTTGCAGCCTTCTACACATTGACATCCAGTTATACCAGCACCATTTGTTGAAGATGCTTTCTTTTTTCCATTGTACATTTTTGGCTTCTTTGTCAAAAATTGTATGTTCATAGGTGTGTGGGTTAATGTCAGGGTCTTCAATTCTATTCCTTTGGTCCACATGTCAGTTTTTATGCCAGTTCCAAGCTATTTTTATTACTGTAGCTCTATAGTAGAGCTTGAGGTCGGGGATCATGATGCCTCCAGAGGTTGTATATTGTACAGGATTCTTTTGGCTATCCTGGGCTTTTTGTTTTTCCATATGTAGTTGAGTATTAATCTTTCCAGATCTGTGAAGAATTGTGTTGGTAAATTGATGTGGATTGTGTTGAATCTGTAGATTGCTTTTGGTAAGATCACCATTTTTACTATGTTAATCCTGCCTATCCATGAGCATGAGAGATCTTTCAATTTTCTGACATCTTCTTCAATTTCTTTTTACAGGGATTTAAAGCTCTTGTCATATAGGTCCTTCACATGCTTAGAGTAACCCCAAGGTATTTTTTATCATTTGTGGCTATTGTAAAGGGTGATGTATCTCTGATTTCCTTCTCAGCCTGTTTGTCTATTGTATGTAGGAGGGCTACTGATTTTTTTTTTAGTTGATCTTCTATCCTGCTATGTTGCTAAAGGTTTTTATTAGCTCTATCAGTTCCTTGGTTGAATTTTTGGGGTCACTCATGTATACTATCATGTCATCTTCAAATAGGGAAAGCTTATCTTCTTCCTTTCTAATTTGTATGCCCATAATCTCCTTATGTTGTCTTATAGCTCTGGCTAGAACTTCAAGTACTATATTGAATAAGTATGGGGAGAGGGGACAGCCTTGCCTTTTTCCTGATTTTAATGGTTTTGCTATGAGTTTCTCTCCATTTAATTTGAAGTTGGCTGTTGGCTTGCTGTAGATTGCCTTTATTATGTTTAGGTATGTTCCCTGTATTCCTGATTGTTTCATGAAGGGGTGTTGGATTTTGTCAAATGTCTTTTCTGTGTCTAGTGAAATGATCATGTGGTTTTTTCTTTGAGTTTGTTTATATGGTGTATTGCATTGATGGACTTTCATATGTTGAAACCACCCTTGCATCCCTGGTATGAAACCTACTTGATCATGGTGGATAATTGTTTTGATGTGTTCTTGGAGTCTGTTTGCCTGTATTTCATTGAGTATTTTTGCCTTAAAGAAATGTTTTTAATATCAAAAATAAAAATTACTCCTCAATCTTATTCAAAAGTTATATTGCAAATCATCTTTGGCTGTGATCATAATCCTTCTCTATCTCTTATAGTTATATAATAAGAATTATATAAATATTTGTAAATTTATTTTAACATAAAATCTGAAATGTAGTCACTCAGTATGAATACATTATTTGAAAGAAAAGTTAAAATATTCACTTGAGTTGAAACTTTTGATAAACATGCAGGTCCAATATCATTTGATATACTAGGGCACATTCTAAACAATATATCTACCAAGTAAAAGTTCACTATTATTGCACGAATCCTAAATGGTCTTTTAGTAAAAACCTGGTGCCAGATATTGGTGTAAATGCTGAAAGATCAGAGGAAATAGGCCATAGCCACTTCATACCTCACCAGCTCCTCAGCCAGAAAGAAAAGTTCCTGTCTCCAAGAATACTCAGACTGAATGCCTCTGAATCCTCAGCAGAAAGGGCCTCTAGTTCCTGTCTCCTCATGCCTTATATGCCTTTTTCTACCCAATCATATCACTTCCTATCTCTACCTTCTAATGCTGGGATTAATGGCATGTGTGCTTCCCAAATAACAGTAGCAAAGGCATCTCACGTTCTGGGATTAAAGGTGTGTGTCACCACTGCCTGAATATGTTTCTATTTCAGAATGGGATTAATATGTGTAGCCCAATGTGGCCTATGACTCATAGAAATCCAGACAGATTTTGCATCTGCCTCCTGAGTGCTAGGATTAAAGGTATGTGCCACCACCGCCTGACCTCTATGGCTAACTCTATGGCTAGTTGTGTCCTCTGAAATGCAGGCAAGCTTTATCTCTTAGATTGCAAATATCACCACATACTATTTTTCTTTACCATAATTTCTCTTTAGTGCTAAAAGTCAACTTAAAGATGTTTATTAAATATATTATCATCATGAACAAATTGTAAAAAATTCTCAAAATCATTTTAATGACAGTGATTTGATTACATAAGAAATATAAAGCATGAAATGAATCAATCCTAAATAGCAAAGTGGAGAATCTCTTCTTGGTTTCATATAAAATTATTTATAGCATTAGTATTGTATATTTCATAATATAAATGTAAACGAAATTAATATTTTAATATATTTATAACAGGAAAATTTTTTAAAAGGATAATATATGTATGTTTGCTTTATCAGAATTCGTATTTAAATGTCTTTAAATACTTAAGATTACTGGGCAGTGATGTAGTATGCCTTTAATCCCAGCACTCGGGAGGCAGAGACAGACAGATTTCTTTGTGAGTTCAAGGCCAGCTTAGGCTACAGAGCAAGATCCAGGACAGGCACCAAAACAACACAGAGAAACACTGTCTTGAAAAAAAAAACAAAACAAAACAAAACAAAAAAACTTAAGATTGTTAACGAACAGTTCATTTCACAAAAAAATTGTGCAAATTAATTTATGTTAAGCTGCTTTAACAAAACAATAAGGAACAGAAAACAGTTCCATATGTCTACTGGATTTATCCATCTATTTCCCTAATTTACAATATATTGCTTTAAATAGAACATTAATTGTGATCTATAAATCAACTAAAGTCTATTATTTGCATCATGATTTTTCATAGTGTATTCAGTGCATTTTTGATGGTGAATACTAGGTATTATTCTCCATTACTAAACTGCATGGAATATTTTCACTAACCTACAAAGGCTTGATGTTCTGTGATTTCAGCTCTGAACTTCTAGCACATACTGACCTTTCTCCTGTTATTATGTCTTGAACAGAATGTCCTAGAGTTCCAAACATGCAACATATGATATTTTTTAACATTCATTAAGCAATATGCATTTAATGTTTTGTAATGTTGTTTTTTGTCTTATTGCTTTTTTCTTTTTAATGATGAGAATAATATTTCATGGTATCTTGGTTATTTCTGTGTATTATGATTATGAAAATTCAGAAAAAAAAGATTCAAGTGTAGGTTTTCTATAAATGTATTTGTTCAGGTATGTTGAGAAAATTTCAGAGTGAAATTGTTATACCACATGTATAACTTGTTTGAAAGAAATCACTTCAATTTGCATTAATTTTGTGTTCTAAAGAATCATATTGGTTCTATTCGTCTACATGTAAAGTAATTGATAGTGACACTGGCCTCAATACTAGCCTTCTAATAATACGCAGATATCTTGTGGTTTTCATCCTGAAGTCCACCTCATAATCAGCACCAGAACCTATGATATTTGTATATGTACTTACCAAAAGTTTCCATTCAAATTCTTACTGATATAGCACTTCAAGTAGTCTGTATTCTTTCCCACAATGAAGAAACTAATTATTAATTAGATCATACCTATCCATTGTTTTCTTTCATGGATTGTACTGTTGGTGTCACATTGAGTGTATGCAACAACTGAGATACAAACACAAAAGGTCAAGCTTGTGATCATTTAAGGAGACAAATAACGCAGAGCAGTAGAGGTCAGTAGAGGTTAGTAGAGGCAGCATAGAACAAGAGAACTGAAGAGGGTTGAAATTAGGAAGGACACTCAGGGACTTAGAAGGCTGTTAGTTAGTTGCCTTTGTTGAAGGATGTCAGGTGAACAGGAGGAAGGCATTATTAACTGGCAAAACTGAATGTCATTAACTAGCACAATTAAAATTTCATGTTTCAATAATCATGTGGAAAAAGAAAACACAAAATTATACACCTCCCATATGTCAATGTAGCAGAAAATGCAGGTGATCTGAATTTTATGATAACTTATTTTTGTGTGGCTATGTTGTTTGATTTTTAAAATTAATTATTAAAACATTTAGTTTAATACTCAATAATATAAAATAAATTTCTAGACATTTATACTACACACACACACACACACACACACACATACTGTATATATATATATACAGTTATTCGAGCAATATTTTAAAAATATTAGCCTTGTCCAAGACCAGTAGTTTTGACTTAATGACATGTCAAGTCAGTTATGCTTATATATTTTCTTTTGTATTGTTACTATACCAGTTCTTATCATTGTTAACTATGATAAATCTGTTACGAAGATATTGTAAGACATGCATAATGAACTGTTGGTGAATAATAGCTAAGAAAATTTAATCGAAGACAAAGTACAGTGATGCACAAGTATAATTCTAGCACATGGGGAGCAGATGCAGAATGATTATGTCATGTCCTACCTGAGGTGCATATCCAGGTCAAACTAGGTTGTAGAATGAGTTCCAGTCTCAAGATAAAAAAGAAGAAGAAGAATGAGGTGTCCATGTAACAAAGAGTATATGCAGAGGCTGAGTTTTAGTCCCCAGTACTGTCTCTATCCAAAATAAATTAACCACGATCATCACCCAAACTTGCATACTCTAAGTGAACATTTTACATCTGTTTGCCTAGTCAGAGAAAATGAATCTCTTCTTCAGTGTTCTTCACTGTACTATCTATTTCAATTTATGTCCAAAATTAGAGTTTTATCTGAACTTTTTCCTTTTCCAATACTCACTAATGCCATTAATGAGAATGTATATTCTCTTTGACAGTAAAATAGTTGAAAATTAAGGTAATATCTTATATAATTGGGGATGAAACTATGTCAACTTCTACTATCTTAAATTATGTTCTCTTTTCCTGCCTTTGAATCCCTAAATTTACAGAATAATCTTCAAAAAATTACTGAATAAACTGAACTTCTGCAATAATGGAGCTTTATGGAAGAATGAAAAAAAAGGAGGATGTACAGGAAAATTATCTGGGAAAGCACTGCTTTATAAACCAAACATACAAGCCAGGGTACAAAGAAAAATATGAACAGAGGGACCCTGTGTAACTGATGATGCTGTTCCTAGAAACCATAAGCTTTGAAATAAAATTTTGAATGCCAAATGTGGGATCCATTCTTACATTTGAGTTGTTTATCAGAGGAACCCCAGAAACACACCAAACTACAAAGGCTACCATTACTGCTATTAGTTGCCCACTAGAACTAGATGGTATGTCCCTATTGCTGAAAATACCATATAATTTGTCTATAAGATACAGAGAATCATGTTGGGACTGTTTTGGAACCTTCCTCCTGGATGTTCTCCATGCCAGAACAAGCCGTGTACGCTTCTATTGGAGAAAATCATTAAGAAAATCTTTCCCAGTTGTAGAGACAGTGTGTTCATAATATGTGTTGGCAAAGTAACTTCTCCTTGTAGAATGGTTGCAAGACTTTTTAGGGGGTAATCATCTATTTTCAGATGGATGTGCTGTCTATGCCACGGGATAGGATGTAGGCTGGTAATATCAATCTGGACAATGCCTACCATTGGGGATGCCACGTAACCTAGGAAAGAATGTACTAGGAACATTTGGATAAATGAGTGTATATACAAACTGTCCTATAAACAGTTACTTATGTCCATTGACTTGTGGTGAGAGAAGCCCCCCACCGACACACATATTTTAGAGATGGATGAAGAGATTTAGAGTTGCTCATGTAATTAGACCAAGTAATGAAGTTTCATCCCCTAATAGAATATCTATATCACCTCTTCCAGGGCCCAGAGAATGTCACAATTGAGGTGCCAGAAATAGTGTAAGGTTTGGGGAATGGAGAAGAGCTCTATGAAACACTGGCTTCTCTATATAACACTGCTGTTACAATAAAAACACGCAACAGTTATGTTGACCTACACTAAAGCTGCTCATCTCCAAAACACGTGGGGGAGAGAAGGGAACTAATTGTAAAAGAAAAGAAGTCAGCAGAGTGGGAGATAGATAAGTGTTGCGACCGCCTTGACCAGCAAGGATGACGCAACACCGGGGCTCTTCTTTAAGCAGTTTATTCAGGACCCTGTTAGTAGTGATGTCTCTCCCAGGGCAAGCCTCTCCCAGCCCTTAAGTAGGTCTGGGCTACCAACCCCAGACAGCCACGTGGGCACTATCCATAGGTCCACGCATATGCAAGCGGCACACAAATCCAGCAATAGCCAAATAAGGAGCTGTTTACCACAAAGAGTACTTGCCATTGGGAAGGCAGAGGGTGGAAGCCAGCGCCATCTTTAAGGTGCGGCTACACGCAGCTCTCTACAGATAAGAAAGGGTAATCAGTGATGAATAGATTGGCAATATGTTATATGAATCTATGAACTGTCAAGACAAGGAAATATTGATAATACTATTGGTTCATTACCAAAGTTCCATCATAAAGTATGTATTAGCATATTATGTTATAATGTGTTAAAATATTTCTAAATCAATAAAAACAACCAGGTGATTCTAATTCTAGATATGTTCTGATGTTGATCAGAATGTTTGCCTGTGTTTTATCCTCAAATTGTACTCATCAAATAGTACATTTAGGATCTGTTATACACATATACTTGAATTTTAAAATATTATATTTATGCTAAAACTGGATTTATACTAACCAAAAAATTATTTATAATTTCCAAAAAAAACCACTGAAATAGTTCATTTTAAAACAATTGATAGACTCATGTTAGCAAGCAACACAAATATAAAGACATAACTGTAAATGAAATTTTGATTTCAAAATGTTAAAAACAACATTATTAATGGCATAATACAATAATGGTACATTTCTAGCTTGTATCATTTTATATTAAATATGGAAGTCTATTATTTATCTATCTTAGCTAGATGAATAAACTATACCTAAAACATTAACATTTAAAATTTGTATAAGATTTTAAGAAAAATTTAAACTGTAAGGAGATACAGTCTCAAAGCATACTCCTTCTTGCTTTGGAATCTGACAACATGCTAATGTATATGAGGGATTTTACAGGAGAATTGTCCGTACAGACAACCCACTGTGCCAATAAAACAACCTTGAATCTAGGATGGACTCAATGACTAGCTGAATGGGATTAGCCATAAATTTCTTGGAGGACTTTGCATGGTGGCTAGGGAGGACAGAAAGAGATTTGGGAGCAGTTTGGGGGGATTTTGCCCTGCTTTCCTTGGATTTTCAGGTCTTTATCTCAATTTCTGACTCCCAAAATTTTATGTTTCTATTATATAGGACAAATTAGGTAATTGTTTCATCTGGCAGCTACAGAGGGGAGGTGGGAAACTCACAAAACTCACCCCCATACCAAGAACTACTTGGTAGTATAGAGTGCTGAAATAGGAGAAATAATAATCTTCCCTATGGAAGAGAACACCAATTGTTTATCCAAAACCAAATAATCGGCCCTGAAAACATACATACAAGTAACATTATACAAACTGAACAAGTTGTTATGTATTTAGGAATATGAATGTTTGTATGTAGATATAGATAGATAGATGGACAGATAGATAGGTAGATAGATAGATAGATAGATAGATAGATAGATAGACATGCATATCATTTAACAACAATTCAAAAAAATAAATGAAAGAAAGAGGCCATGGATTTGAAAGAGACCAAGGAGTGGTAAACGGGGGTGGGGAGGTGGGGGATGCAGTGGGGCGGTTGAAGTAAAGCAAGGGAAGGAGGGAATGAAGTAATTGTATTATCATCTCGAAGTATAAAACATAATAAAAATTAGATTAACAGAAAATAAAACGGATGTTTTATAAAACTTATTTTGGTTGCTTTGAAATAGTGGAAACAAGCGCCTGCACCCTCCTTCATTTACCACATAAACATACTTACTGCAGCACACCTCAATAGAGGCCTCTGAACATAAATACTCATGACAGAATGTTAAAACTAAGTTATAAAATTCATGATTACAAAACTGGTGAGCAAAGCTGTATGCCATCTTACTTCTGAAGTTCCCATGATTGTTGCTCAGTATTTTAACAATAGAAGATTTACATCTTCTACTGACCATTATGGTTGAAGTTCTGACTCCATGTGCTTGGCTTTCTTTAAGATTAATTTTCCTCATTTATACATTTGCCTTTTATAATGACAACATATAAATCACCATGATTCTAAATACAAGGGATTATTATAATCCTTTATTAGAATTTATACCATTGTTCAGAAGCTGTTTTTTGTGACAATGTATATTTGAAATATTGAAATTGTTCTTGCTAAAATATCACAAGAAAAGATGAAGTATGCATGAAAAAATAATTCATCACTCCAAATATGTAAAAGGAAACTCTAACTTGTAAAACTAATTCTAGGATAAATTTTAGGTTTGTATTCTATTAATCTGTCCTGAAGATATAGTTTACAAGCATTATTTTACATTTTTTTTTTTTGGTGCGGGGGTAGGGGGGGGTTTCCAGACAGCGTTTTCTGTGTAGTTTTGGTACCTGTCCTGAAACTCACTCTGTAGATCAGGCAGGCCTCAAACTCAAAGAGATCTTCTGCCTGGTTCTTCCTCCTAAGTGCTGGGATTAAAAGTGTGTGCCACTGCCACCAGGAACAAATATTGTTTTTCAATTAACTAAAAATTATTTTGGTAAGTCATATTACTGGCAAAGTTTATGAACAAAACTTATTTATGAAGAAATAGAAAACAAGCCCAAACTGCAACATGTACTACAAAATATTACATAATAGCATATCATATTACATTTGTTTTTAACATTCTATGCTTCAGATTATTTCTTGTTGTAGGAGAAGACACACAAATATTTTAATAAAAAGTTTATTTTGACACAAGTTTACTCTTAACATGTTTCAGAAAATACACGTAAAGAGAAACATAAATAAAATGTATAAACATACTCACTATTTAGCCCAGCTTGCCTACAAATCTAAAATTCAACCATGTCATTTCCTGTGTATCAGTTGATTATATATGATACTAATATATATAGATTAAAAATATTTCCTTATGAGCCATTTCCTGATAGGACTAATTTCATCATTTTTTTATTAATCATTGTATGTAAATTGGAAATGTTAGTCATTGGTAGTCAATAACACTACCAAGGACTAGTAGTAGAACTGCACACATACATGTTCACACACAAGAATATACATACACACATGCATACACATAAATCATACCATACTTTATCATTTGCTAGGTTCCTGGAAGCAACCATGTATGGATACTGAAAGATTGCAGTAAAGATTTTCAATTTTGCTTATTTGGTTTTTGGGGACAAACGGTAATATTTTGTAGTAATCAGAGCAAAGTAGGAGAGATTTTTTAATTTAAGAAAAATATTTTAGTAAAAACAATTTGGAAATTGTAGTGGCTTGAATCATAATGATTCCTATGGGCTCATATATTATATATTATGTCCACAGTTAATGTAACTGATTTGAAGGATTAGTATTAGATGAATTTTAGTTGGAAGATGTATTTCCTTGGTGGAGGGTGTGTGTTACGGGGGGATGGTGTTAAAAGCCCACACTAAACTCAGTTTCTCTCTCTCTCTCTCTCTTTCTCTCTCTCTCTCTCTCTCTCTCTCTTTCCTTCTTCTCCTCCTCCTTGACTAATCTTCAGAAACTGTAAGCAAGTCCTTAACCATATGCTTTATTTTATACATTGTCTTGTCCATGGTATATCCTCACAAAAACTTAGACAAAATCCAAGAATTTCTGGGTATAGCAATGTGTCTTTAGGAGTCATTTTATTGCTGTTTTTCTTGAATGACAGGTTTTTCCCTTAGGGCTTATGACCTATATAGTCTTGGATGCCTGGCCATGTTATCAATGTCACCTCCCTCTCATGAAGGAATGGGCCTTAAATCAAACAAGAATTGGCTAATTACTTCCATATCATTTTTTTGCCAATACTGCACCAGTATACTCTGCAGGTAGATCATTATGGTAGGTTTGTGAAATTTGGTTGGTGTTTGATGATTTGTTTTGGTTTGATTTTGAGTGAGAGAGAGAGAGGAAGGGAGAAAGAGAGGTGAGAGAGATAGTAGAAAGAGGAGAGAACAGGAAAGGGGAGAGGAGGGAAGGGGATGGGGGGAGGTAGAAATTATGAGTATAGGGAGATAGGAAAGATGTAGAAAGAGTTGTAAGAGGTGAAAGAATATGATCAAAATGTATTGAAGAAAAAATTCTAACTAAAAAATATTTTAAAAAAGAATTAATTTCTGGAGATGTTGTTAAGGAGATTCAAAATGTAAAGCTCTTAACAACATGAGGCTCCTTTAGCGAATTGGGCCAATTGGACTTGTTTCATTTATTTTCAATAAAGAAGGAATATTCTCTGCTATACTCAAACATTGATGGCATCAGGGAAGTTCACCAAGAAACTGATGGAAACATGTACAGAGACCCACAGCTAAACATTAGGCAGACCTCTCAGAATCCTGTGGAAGAGAAGGAGGAAGAATTATGAGAGCCAGAGGGGTCACAAACACCACAAGAAAACCCACATAATCAACTAACTTGGGCTCATAGGGGCTCTCAGTCTGAACAGTTAACCAGGAAGCCTGCATGGAATTAATTTAGGCCCTCTGCATATATATTACAGTGTGTAACTTTGTCATTTTGCAGGTCTACTAACTTTGGGAGCAGGGACTGTCTCTGACTCTGTTACCTTCTTTTGGGACACTTTCCTCCTACTAGGTTGCCTCATCCAGTCTTAATAGGAGAGGAAGTGACTAGGCTCAGTGCAACTTGATATACCATGGCTAGGTGATAGGTATGGGAGGCTGGCCTGCTTGACCTGAAGAGGAACATTGGAAGAAGAGTGGTTGGGTGGGGTTGAGAGGTAGGAGGGTTAGGAACTGGGAAGTGGAGTATGATGATATTTCATTTGTACTGAAATTGATTTTATTTGTATGTTAATAAAAAAAGTTGCCTGGGGGTCAGAGCTAATAGCAAGCCATAGCAGAAGCCAGGCAGTGGTGGTGCACACATTTAATCCCAATCACATGATAGGCACATCTCTGTATGTTCAAGGATATAGCCAGCATGGAGACACTCACCTTTAATCTTAGTACCAACCATAGAGACCTAGAGGGCTGTATAGACAGACAGTGATGAAGAGGTCATGTGGTTGGGTTTACAACCAATAAGAAGGCATAACAGAAAATCAGTAAAAGTTCAGGCACACAGGAAGTAGGCTGCTTTTGGAGGGGAAGGATGGCAGTGGCAGGAAGGGTAAGAAGGTGGTTTTAAGTCTCAGCTCTTAGCTACTGCTCTGACCTTTTGAGCTTTTAACTCTGCATTTGGCTCTATGTTTTTTACTTAATAAGACTGTTACATCTACAGAGGAGAGAGAGAGGAAACTTTCATTGAGATGTAAAAACAAAAACAACATCAATAAAATAATGTTTTAGAGATGACTCTGAAAACTAAAATTCTCTTAATCAAAAAGTATTGTTTTTAACCATTATTTCTAAATTGATTCTAACAATTACTTTGAGATTTTGTTTTTAACATGAACCACTGATGAGGAATAAAACACATTATTATATTACAAAAGCATTTGCAAATCTGTAATCAAGTTGTAAAATTGCCTCTAAACTCCAATTTAGCATTTCCTCTCTGAAAGAGAAAATGTAAATGCTATATAGCATTAATGTACTGAGAACAAATGTGCCTCTTTTTATTCTGAAGCCTCTTTTTCATTTTTAAAGACAAAATATTAATTTTAGTTAAAAGCTATGATTACAGCTTATTTGATTAACAGGTAAATTGAAATAATTCCTGCTTCAACTCTTAGCTAAAATATTTAGAAGAAGTAAGAGTAGAGGTTTATTGGTACTTTCAAGTTTAGCTTATAACATATATTCTCAGAATTCCATTTATTTTCTCATTTCTTATTAGGCTTTAATTGGACTGGGCTGCCTGAGAATTACTAATAAGGACTTTGTGAAGCACTCATGACTTGAGCAGTCTGACTCCATCCACAAAAACACACCACAGTGACTTGCTTAATTGAACTATGGGGCAAATCATACACTTCTATGTAGTTTTGCTGCTTTGCTTTATAGAAAGGAATTTTATGTAAAGCATTAGACAGTAAAATTGAATGTTATAAATTGCTCTTTAAAATCCTAAGAATCTATGTGCCTATTAAATTTATTCACCTTTGACAAGGTATCTGAGAGTGGTTTTCATTTTAGTGTTTGTGTGTGTGTGTGTGTGTGTGTGTGTGTGTGTGTGTGTGTGTGTGTGTGTGCTTTTCCCCACAAAACAATGAAAAGGGCAGAGGTGTGTGTGTACCAAAAGTGTTAGCTATTACCGAGCTAGGTCAAGCAAGGCCAGCGCAGCAGGGAGTATCTATCATTTAGCCATTGCTAACCAGTGAGACATAACACTCTCATATTTGTAAGAAATGATCTGGATTTTAAACTGACTGCTGTTGAAACATTACTTGTTACTTTTCTGTATTTCCTTGACTACACCTGTACTCCAAAAATAGCATTCTCCTAATAATCATCTTAAATGATTTAGTCTTTATATCTACCATGACCAACAGAATATTCATGTCCAATACAAAAGAAAGACTACCGGACATGTGTTACAAAAGTCTTTTAAATTTGTCATACATGCACAGGTTTCTTGGTTTGTAATACTTTGATTTCCTGAACTGTTAAGATTTTTCTAATTTCTCATGGAATTGGTTCTATTATTTTTAACTTTCAAGCCAAGCAGTAAGAGGCATAAAATTTCACAGAGAATGAAATTTAACTTCTGGGCATATTCATGTATAATTTCTTCCAACTACCAAGTTTCTATTTTCACTAAAAAGGAACTCAGTATTTTAACATAAAAATGACAGAAATTGTCACTGATCTGTACTCCGTATATAGTCAGTGCTGAATTGGTAATAGTTTAGAATAGGAACTTCTGCTTATTGTGTTATAAAAACAAGACACAGCCAATGAAGCTTGTACATTGAATTTGGAATGCAGTCCTTCAGCAACATTGTGGTGTGTTTTTATCATTATTTCATGATATGGGAAATTAGAAGTGAGCTCTATTATCTGCATGTGTTACCAAAAGCTCAATGGTCAACATTCCCTAGAGCACAGTGAATTGACAGTCTGTGGCATTGAGTGCATTAGACGCATTTCCAACTTTATTGTGAGATAACCCTTTCATAAATTGAGGAGTAACAGCACACAAAAGAAAAAAAATGAAAACCAAGTAAAACTGTGCTTGTTTAAGGATTAAGCATATAGCAGTAGGGCACCTGTCCAACATGTGTGAGGCCCTGGATCCAGTCTGCAGCACCACAGGGGAAAATCTGCTTAAACTACTAATAAGGATATCAGTGGCAGAGGTTATATATTATTCTCTTTCAACATTTCTTTCTTTCACCTTTAAGATACCCTGTTTCCCATTCTGTAGGCTGTCCCTTTGTCTTGTAGACAATGTCCTTTGCTCTACAAAAGCTTCTCAGTTTCAAAGGTCCCATTGATTGATTGTTTCTCTCAGTGTCTGTGCTACTGGTATTGTATTCAGAAAGTGATCTCCGGTGCCAATGCGTTCAAGACTGCTTCCTACTTTCTCTTCTATCCAGTTCAGAGTAACTGGATTTATGTTGAGGTCTTTGATCCACTTGGACTTAAGTTTTGTGCATGGTGACAGATATGGATCTATTTGCAGCCTTCTACATGTTGACATCCAGTTATGCCAGCACCATTTGTTGAAGATGCTTTCTTTTTTCCATTGTACATTTTTGGCTTCTTAGTCAAAAATTATGTATTCATAGGTGTGCGAGTTAATGTCAGGATCTTCAATTCGATTCCATTGGTCCACATGTCAGTTTTTATGCCAGTAAAGATCTTCACCAACCCCACATCTGACAGAGGGCTGATATCCAAAATATATAAAGAACTTATGAAATCAGTCATCCAAATGCCCAACAGTCCAATTAAGAAATGGGCTATAGAACTAAACAGAGAATTCTCAACAGAGGAAGTTCAATTGGCTGAAAGACATTTAAGGAATTGCTCAATGTCCCTAATTATCTGGGAAATGCAAATCAAAATGACTTTAAGATACCACCTTACACCTGTCAGAATGGCTAAGATTAAAAACACAGAAGACAGCTTATGCTGGAAAGGATGTGGAACAAGGGGAACTCTCCTCCACTGCTGGTGGGAATGCAAGCTTGTACAGCCACTTTGGAAATCAATATGGCACTTCCTTAGAAAATTAGGAATCCATCTCCCAAAGACCCAGGTGTAGCACTCTTGGGCATATACCCAATAAATGCACAATCATTCCACAAGGGCATTTGCTCAGCTATGTTCATATCAGCATTGTTTGTAATAGCCAGAACCTGGAAACAACCTAGATGCCCTTCAACTGAAGAATGGATAAAGAAAATATGGTACATATACACAATGGATTACTACTCAGCAGAGAAAAACAATGACATCATGAGGTTTGCAGGCAACTGGATGGATCTAGGAAAAAAATCATCCTGAGTGAGGTAACCTAGACTCAGATGAGCAAATATGGTATGTACTCACTCATAGGAGGATACTACATGTAAAACAAAGATGACTAGACTGATACACAACTCCAGGGAGGCTACCTAGGAAACAGGACCCTAGGAAAGACACAGAGATTGCCCAATGATAGAGAAATAGATGAGAGCTACATGAACAACCAGGATGACAGTGGGAGTAATGAAGGGCAAAGTTTGAGGGAAAGAAAGCTAAGGGGAGCAGGAGATTCCAGCTGGATCAAGAACAGAAAGGGAGACTGAGGAATAACAGACCATGATAAATGAAGACCACATGAGAACAGGAATAGGCAGAGTGCTGGAGAGATCCCCAGAAATCCACAATGATACATCCTTTGTAGACTGCTGGCAATGGTTGAGAGAAAGCCTGATCTGACCTAGTCTGGTGATCAGATGGCCAAATACCCTAACTGTCATGCTGGAACTCTCATCCAATAACTGATGGAAGTGAATGCAGAGATCCTCAGTCAGGCCCCACATGGAGCTCCAGGTGTCCAATTGTCAAGAAAGAGGAGGGACTGTAAGAGTGTGAATTGTTGCGACCCAGATTGGAAAAGCACAGGGACAAATAGCCAAACGAATAGAAGAACATGAATTATGAACCAAAGGCTGTGGATCCCCCAGCTGGGGCAGGCCCTCTGGATAAGTGAGACAATTGAATAGCTTGATCTGTTTGGGAGGCACCTAGGCTGTGGGACCAGGACCTGTCCTTAGTGCATGAGCTAGCTGTTTGTAACCTTCGGCTTACACATGGACACTTTGCTCAGCCTGTAAGGAGGGGACTGAACCTCCCTGTACTTAATCCACCACTTTAAATGAATCCCAAGGGGAGTCTTGGCCCTGGAGGTGATGGGAATGGAGGGGAGGGACTTGGGGGAAGGTGGGTGTGAGTGCGGGAGGGGGGAGGACAGGGGAACCCATGGCTGATGTGTAAAATTATAACACAAATATAATAAATTATAAAAGATACCCTGTTTCTACATGCTGCTAAAATCACTATGTTCAAATGACTAAATTTAATTACAAGGCATAAGTGCTGTTATAAGGTACTAATGATGTGTATGTTGTATCCTGTGCTATTTAAGAGATTTTTAATGAATGACAACATAGCCCATGCACATTAGCTTCTTTTCTAACGTACATAGATACTCAATACCTTTGTGAACATGAATTGACTGAGTGTATTCTAATTGTCTGTAACAAAACCATGAGGTTTTAGATTTTGAGGAAAAACTAAAACCACCTAGATCTATATTTTTAACTTGTTTTGGTTAAATTCTCTTTATTTTTCTGATTAAAAAAAAAACAGTAGAGTTATTTTTGAGTGAAGAAAACACATGCAGTATTATAGTCAATGCCAACAGGTTGTATTGGCTGGAACTCTTGGTGTCACCGAGAAAAATAAACAAATATTTGTCTAGTGAAATTACAATTTTGAGAAAAAGAAATGTTAGTACCACATGAATAATCATATTAACATAAACTCTTTCAGATGAAGACTACAAGAAACTCAAAAATCTTTCTTAGTCCACCTATTCAAGTGAGGGTTCCTGTAGACAATTCATAATGTTATGAACATCGAGAAAGAGTTGGCTAATGAGAAGTTCATCAGAGGAAAGGGTGTCCTAAAACCTTTTGGACGAAGACAGATTTCAGCAGCCACAAGAGGAATTTGAAGTGGGAGCATCATGATGATGTTAGCTACCTGAATTATGAAAAGAGACTGAAAGGTCATGTGGGCCCTTGTCTCAAAACCCACTTGAAGGATTGTTAACTTTAAAGTCATCATGGTGGGAAATGGCTTAGAGTTATGTGTTTGTATATACAAAGCAATACATTTTAACTTGAGGTAAGAACATTTCTTTTTAACGCCAGGGAATACAGTGACCTCTACACATATACATATTTTCCGTTCATGCTACAAAGTTCATGATGCTTTCTGCTGCAAAAAAGTCTTTCACATAGTTCATCTACAGACAAAAAATTTAAACAAAAAAGTGGTTCGGTGAGTGCAGATGCTCTGTTTGCAGAAACTAGTGTGTAGATAGCTTCAGGTTAGATTATAAAGAGCATTTCATGACAGAATAAAATGTTTCAACCTATGTAGACAAGGAGAAGGAACTAGATCTATTAACATTAATAACTCATATTTCAGTAAAATATTCAATATTTGTGCCCAATGGGTGACAAGCTACAGTATACTGTGGGGCAATTACATGGAAGCAATTAGACAAAATAATCCTGCCACTAAAAATGACTGTATTATATTATAGTACTTTAAGGTAAGAAGGAGAAGCCTTGGATTATTCAGAGAATAGAGAGATTTATAATGTATTAGGAATTTAAAACTTCTATCTCTTGATTGGATGATTATTACACTAAAAACAACCAGAAACTTTGGATAATGATTTAAAGTAAACTCATTTACATTTGCAAGCATGTGTATGGATGCTTAAGGGAAAAATCCATGTAAATAAATATGAATATCAAAGGGATGCTAAAGAGATCAGGAGATCATGGATCCCAAGTAATTTGACACACAGATTACACGCAAGCACTTTCTGACCCTGTTTCTTCTAAGTGTGCTTAAATGCACCAATGATTTCTTACTCTCCAGTGTTGACTCACTTTAATCTTGAAGAACCTTTGAAAACATTCTGTTTCTTTTGCTCGGCCAAAGGATAGTGCCTATATTCAATACATGTAATTGATATTTAAAATGTAACAGCAATTTATATTTTATTTTATGAATAGTTCATTTCAATGGGTCCCTTTTACCCTTTTACTCTTCTTTTAATTCTATTTACTGACATCTGTAACCAGGTGCTAGTACCAACTGAACATCAGTAATCCTCAACTTTTAGTACGCATGCTCTGAGTGTGCCAGTTTTGTTAGCCCCACAGTGCCCCCCAAACCCCTGTTTGAACAATGTGCTTTCCTTATGTTCATATCATGATGCTTTCTTCAAAATAACTATATATAATACATACACACACACCATATATAAATATATACAGACAACCCAGTGAAGAGCTGTGACAGCTCCTTCAGTCTCTGAGTTCATATGAGCTTTGCTCAGTTTTAGAATGCTTTGCGTTCCTGGTACCCATTGTTCCCTCAGTCTCCCTAACTCCTTCTTCCTTCTCTTCCATAAGGTTCCCTGAACTTTGAAGGAAAGAATTTGATGGAGACATCTAGTTCAGGACTGTGTGTTCCAGGGTCTCTGTCTCAGTTTTAATTTTAATCTGCAGATTCAGGACAATGTTGACGAGAACTCTGAGTGCTGTATGAATGTTGATTGCTCTTTCCGCTTCTAGGTTGAGACTCAACGGTTATCACTTCACCACTATTTATTTATTTTCACCACTATCCTTTTGAGTTTTCCACACACATGTCTGATATTCTCTTGTGTCTGTCCACAAACACTGTTTCCAAAACTGTTTTTACAAATCTATAGCTCCCACTTGTGCTATCTCTTCAAATTTTTATGTAAAATAGCTAAAAATAGTCCCTAAACTTGTAAACAAACTGAATAATCATTCTTAAGAAAATAGATATTACTTTTCTGAAATAAAAGACAATTATATATGTATATTAAACACACACACACACACACACACACACACACACATGCATTAACTGTCCCCGTAGGCAGAGCAATAATCTAGTGTAATTCTCTGCATCTGTCCTCAGCAGTTAATGCTCATTAAAATGTTATTTTAGGCAATGTGTGTTTGTTACTTTTTTTTTTATTTTTTACTTGAAGGTAGTTTTTGTTCAAATCTGCTTACTTATGTTATAGTCCCTTATCTATATCTCTTCTTACGAATGTTTGCTTTTTTAAAAATTTTCTTGAATTGTACTAAGTTTTATGTGTAGTTTCAGTATTTTGAACTTTTGAAGATTCTGCTCTTAATTGCATAGTCATTGTATTTGATGCTTGCTGTTCATCTTCTTTAAGCTTCTATTTTAGGACATATAATCCTGGCCAGAGATTTGTCTTTCATATGGATGCATCTAGATAGGATTTGCATTTTCTTCCAAAAATGTCTGAATACCTTGCTAAGACAGAATCATTTTACAATTGGCTTATATTTTCTCAAAATAAAGTTTTGTGATGTTTAAGCTATAAGTATGTTTGGAACTATGTTGTATATTGATTTCTTTAAGAATATTATTTCCATTATACATTTTTGGCTTCTTTGTCAAAAATTATATGTTCATAGGTGTGCGGGTTAATGTCAGGGTCTTCAGTTCGATTCCATTGGTCCACATGTCGGTTTTTATGCCAGTACCAAGCTGTTTTTATTACGGTAACTCTATAGTAGAGCTTGAGGTCGGGGATCGTGATGCCTCCAGAAGTTGTTTTATTGTACATGGTTGAATCCAAGATTGCAAAAAGCACAGGGACAAATAGCCAATCGAAATAAAGCACATGAATTATGAACCAATGGCTGTGGAGCCCCTAGCTAGATCGGGCCCTCTGGATAAGTGAGACAATTGAATAGTTTGGAACCTTGGGCTTATACAGGGACAAGTGCTCAGGCTGGAAGGAGGGGACAGGACCTGCTTGTACTGAATCCACCAGGTTTAAATGAATCCCCAGGGGTGTCTTGGTCCTGGAGGACATGGGAAAGGAGGGGAGGGGATGTGGAGAGGTGGGGGTGAGGGCGGGAGGGGGGAAGACAGACAGGGGAAACCATGGCTGATGTATAAAATTAAAACACATAATAAAAAAAATAATAAAATAAATAAATAAATAAAAATAAAAAATAAAATGGAAAAAAAAAGAATATTATTTCTATTTTTTCACTTTAGCCTTGCAATACATAAACTATGAAGGTAGCAAGTGCTGATTTTATATATAATTTATCTGTGCATGTGTTATATAACTGCTGATATATTTTTTGATTCATGGGTATTTGGAAGGTTCCTATTTGAATTTTTCTTGAGTCTTCTGGCTCTCCTAGCTTCCTTTGTTTCTATCAAACCACTCAGTATAGTCCCTGACTTTACAATACTTCCTAAATCCTTTACATGACATATTCCACAACTTCTGTGTGCATTCTGTTTTTGTTGCAGCCTATCTTAAACCCGGCTTGTTCAGTGGTTGACTGCAGGGAACTGGAAATAGCAATCTCCCCATGGCACTGAAACTTCCTTTCTCCCACCAGCAAACATAATGAAGAAAAGCAAGAATATAGCACTACAGGCATTTGTATCAAAGACATAGTGGAGTTTGTTCTCACTGGTTTTATATTTGGTGACATACATCTTAGAATACATCAGCATCTTTAAAGCAATCTTTCATGTAACTCCTTTATGGTATACCCCTATTGTTTCTTCTATGGAGGAAGGAGAGCAGATTCCAAAACTTTAGATATTTATCAAATCTCTAATTCAATAGGGAATTTAATCTTAACACATCCTCAATTCTTTTTATTTTTTTTCCAGAGCTGAGGACCGAACCCAGGGCCTTGCACTTGCTAGGCAAGCGCTCTGCCACTGAGCTAAATCCCCAGCCCCACATCCTCGATTCTTATTAGATATTTGTTTAGGGTATTTTGTTTCTGGAAATTTGATTGTCTGCAATGTTACAATCATGTTATCATTGTAAATCACTGTAAACTCTTTCAATTTTCACTCAGTGGCCTAAAGACCTTTGTAATCGATGAAAATCCAGTAGAAAATCTAATGGGATTATTTTATCAGATTAAAATAGAGTTATTCTCTTCTCTTTGGACTGCTCATTCATTCTGCCCTCATTCCCCGTCTGTCTTTCTTCCTGCGCAGTTTTCAACATGTGGCAGCCTAACATTTGTATGTGAGGATGCAGATCTTGACCCAGCTCCTGCCCTTTCCTGTCTGGCTGGTGAGGCAGTGAGTCTAGGATTAATCTTCACTGCTACGCAGCCAGTCCCTTGATTCCCGTTTGCTCACTGACAGGTTTTATGAAGGACACTAAGAGCAGTCACCACCTTCTTTATGAGCTTATCCGTTACATCGTACCATGTGCCTTTCCCAGTTTGAGCTTGTTTACTGCGGTGTCTTCCCCTGCCAGGCAAGGGGAAGGTCATCTGAGGGCTGCACAGATGATTGCCTCAACTCGGTACCAACTCTAAGGTCCCTTGGTACTGCAGCAGCTTCTGGAAATATTCTTTCCAGTGGTATAGATGTCTTCCTGTTCTATCAGCTCCTAGTCATCTGCTATCCTGATGTCACGGCACTCTTTGAGTAAAATTAAATGTTTATAAATCCCTGTTTAGTGTTTCTATCTACCTCTTGCTTCCAATATTTTTTTACAACATTGTTTGCTATATTTTAATCTCTTGTTCATGAATTTGAATATTTCCCAAGCATTTCAGAGTTTTAATAGAAAGATAAATCACATTTTGTAAGTGGATAATGTTAATGTAGATAGCTACTGGGTTCTCTAGTTGATTTTGTCTGATTGTATTATAATTTTTTAAATGAAATAACTGTTGTATATCATCTAGTCTTAAAAGTTCACCATGTCCTAAAATTTTATTTAGTCTCCTGATAAGTAAACCCCATACATGTAAGATACCTTGGTTTAAAGCTCTTTTACAAAAATCATTTCTATTTCCAATCTTGAATTTGCCCCATAGTTTTCTGGTTATTTATATGTATCCTACTGTTTTTATTTGGAATAAATTTCAATGAACTGAAATTTATATCCTCTAGATATATGTATTCAATTATCAAACTATACATGACATTAGTTTGTACAAGCCTTTGAAATACATTATCACATTAGCGACAATTTTCCTTTCACACTATGACTACTGACAACTCCCTGGAACATACTTAGCTATAACTGCAATTTTCATTTAAAAAAAAAAGTTACTTTTCCTTTTTCAATCTGAAGCTTTCCCAAGATTATTTGCTATTCTGTCCATAGTGAAAGGAGACAAAATGAACACCACTCTGGTTTTTATTACCGTCACCTTCATATACCCTTATTTGTCCAGCATGGAAATCAATTGCAGCAAGGAGAATAAAGATCATTAGTCAAAGTTATATGGTAACACATTTTCAAGTTTGAGAAGAGATTGACAGAAAAATAGCACAATTCCTCTAAATGGTTTAAACATCACAAAGATACTATCCAGTGGTCTAAAAATAATAATATCTCTACTATAGATTATTTTATTACTGTTATTTAAAAGTATTGATTCATATTATTATGCTCTCATTTTGAAATGTTTCCTGAAGGATCATGTGTTAAAGGTTTATTTGTCAATGATGACCATTGGAAAGGGACTGAAATCTGGAGATCGAGCTAATCACTACATAGAACTTTTGCTGGCTCCTAATAGAATGGCAACATTGCAGAGTTTAGAAAGCAGGAAGTGGGATCTCCTGGAAAAATGTGCACTGTAAAGGTCAAGTCCTGAAAAGATAACCTGTCTTCAGTCCCTTTTTATCAACAGCAGCCCAGCATCAGTGCATCCAAGTGACCATGGGCTGAACCAGTGAGTCCAAATACACTTTTCTTTAAACACAACCCTTACATTATTGCACTAGATTTGTCACACTGACACAAAAATCTTACTAAAAAGAAACTTTGTTCTGAATATGTGGATTCTAGCTTCAACAAGCTTATCATATTTCTTAAGAGACAATTGTCTCTTTCTCAGATGAATAAGAAACTGAGGATTCATAAACAATATGCATGGATAATATCAGGTACTATACTTTGTATTAGTTAAGTTATACTTTCCAGAAAATTATAAAAACAAGCAAATAAAATTTTAAAAATCTCTTTATTTAGTCAAGGGCTTTCAAATCACCGTATTATATCACTATCTACCTATAATTTCAAATTTTTATTTGTAGTTAAATCAAAGTTTACATAATATACTTCTTTTTTTATAACTGGATAATTCATGCAAACATATTTACAGAAGAACGCTAGAACAAAGTATTATCACTAAAAAGTTAAAGTTCAACAGAGTCAAGGCTGCTTAGGGGTCCATGGAACTAAATATGTGGATACAAAATCAAGCTAATAAGCCCATAACTAAACATGGCCTTATTTGTAATTAAATGAAGTAAATTTATTTCACAAGCTCATTTGTTCCAACAACCCCTTCTTCCTGATTGCTCCTGTGCTTTGATGAATGTCTGGAGGCCTCAAAGCTCTACAGATAGTAGATCTATTATAACTAAACAAATAAGTCAAAGGAAGTCTGCACTACATCATTTAGATTCACGCAGCAGCAAACATACCGTAAAAGCAAGAAATTTAACATAGGAGCATCAATCCTGTATGGATTCTTGAAGTTTATTTAAAGGCAAAATACAGTAGCCCATAATAAGTAATAATTTTAGTGGAGAAAGTATTTAATTTGAGCAATGATGAATGAATTTCTTTCCAGATAGTTAACAGAGCAAGACAGAAAGCTGTAATATAAAATTGACAAAGAAAATTAATGGCAGTGAAGCCACTGTTTAGTAGTTGAAATAGTTTTGTTTCTTTTCAATAATGAACAGGACCTGATAGTGCTCTGGACAGGATATAAGAAGCAATGGCTGACCCAGACAGGTTTGCAGACTATACCCCTCTACTTTCAGAATTGTTAGGAACAAAGCAATAATGCCTTCTATTAAGCAGTATTTCTTTTTTTATTAGTTACTCATGTCTTTTGGTAATGATCATATATATTGAGTACATATGTCTTTATATCAAAGAATCATTTTTTTTTAGGCAAAGGGCAAAAACTCATTTTCATCATTTGCCCTTTCTCACCTAATAATTAATTTAGAAACTTATAAATTATTTCATAAACTTTTCTCTATATTACTACCACAATTAATTAAACATTATTTAAAACAGCTTTCCAATTGGCCAAAAGTCTGACACATTTATTTTCTGTATCAATTCTGTCTCTTTAAAATTTTGTATAAACTTATGCAGTACAAATCCAAGTTTTATGGCCACTGAGTTTTGGATTATTATAAATGCCATATTTTGTCTTCTCAACCTCATCATAGCCTTAATGTGTCTCCCAAACTCCAACAGTTGAAATTTAACAGTAGATGTGATATTATGATGATGGGGCCATTAGAAGGCATTTATACATGAGGTTGGAGTCTACAAAGATGGGACAGGACCAATTATAAATGACTTATCTTCCATGTGAGTACAGAGAATCCATTTGCACAGTTAGAGAGAACATCCATCCCCTCCTCAAGATAAAGTAGCAAAGTACTTCTTGGAAGGAGAAATCAGCCCTCACCAGACATAAAACCTTCTAGACCTTGACCATTATGTTTGATCCTGTAGATCTTTAAGATTCAGACCAATGACTCATAACTTATCAAATACGTGTAGTTTTTCTGTAGTTAACACAAACAGATTAAAACAATCTCTTAAATTAATACATAATTACATAATGAAAACAAATGAAGAAATATATGAAATTAAATGGCGCTTTGTTACTGTCTAAGTATTTTGATCTTCCTCCTTTCATATTCCTGAATCTATCCTGTTAATCAAAATATTTTGTTGTATATCACTTTTCTTCAATAAGATGCTTATAAACTTATGTATATTTATATAATTTAGTTTTTTTCTAGTTCTTTTTCTTTCTTGCATTCTTTATCTCTTACTCATATATATTCTTGGTAGCCTAATAATGTAGTTTGATTGCAAATATTGCAAAAAATCAGCATATACTTGACACTGCTGTGGGAGACCTGCCCCCATACTAATTTACCACAGGAATGCTTGAGGAATGAGGGATAAGAGACTTAGAAATAAAGAGTAGAAAGGAAACACAGGGTAGACTCAGGAGGACCTAGATCCTTATACACTGGCCCACAACTTTATTCCAAAGGTCTATTTATAACAACGCCAAAAGGTGGAGCAAAAGACCTCGCCCTTGCTATTTATAGTCACCTGATACTCTGGCCCATGGTCCAAGAGATCCAAACAACCTCTTATACAGTCCTGCTGTGTACAGCCACTAGGAAACCTAGTGGGCTATAGCACACTGCCCGTTTTAATACTTCAGTATATATACTGTCTGAAATATGTCTGTAAAAAAAATCACTATAGGATACCTTCTTTCACTGTTGTTTAGTCTTAGACATAAAATAGAACTGCTCACCTCTTCAAGTCACAGAAAACACTGTATTAACCCCCCAAATTAACTTTTCAATAGGTTGCTTCATACTTTTTAAGTGGCTGTGCATTTTCAGTATTGCTAAGGGTTAAATTCCAAACAGAATGGTTTTAAAGCACTAAGGAAAACCCTGAACTACTTTATTCATTATCAGAACACTTTATTATAGCAACAACAGCTTAATGCCCTGCCGTGGTAATTCCAAATAGGAAATTAAGTGTATATTTATGTTACCTTAAGTTATTTATATATTGAATGAAATAATATTGCTTACAGGATACTGTGCTTCAGAGCAAGGATATGCTTTCAAGCAATTTGCTTAATTGCATCTAATCAATACAGGACATTGCTAGGTTAATTCAATGTACATCCTGTAGAATTGATTGAAGATTTAGTCAGAACACTTTTTTGTAGAATTTTAGTATGAACTAGATCAGTATGAAACATTAACAAAAAAAAAAAAAACAAGGAGAATAGTGTCTATATATTTTAATTTTTCAGTACCTGACATGCAAAAGGATGCTTCCATAGAACTGCAGTAAAAAAATCAATTGGAAACAGATGTACCAGCAAAGCTAAGAATTATAAACAGTCTTCATTTTCTCTTTCTATATGAAATTTAAAAGAGGAAAGAAGACTGTCTATTTTATATATGTATAATAATGAATATTTTTGTAAATTTATTTTATATAAAATATTTCAATGTTTAGAAGCATCAAAGCTTGATATCTATCATGAATTCACCTATACATATGTACACCATTTATGACTACCAAAAATGTATCCATATAAAATATAGATGTAAATATTCTGATCTTTAAAAGAGTTTTGACACCTAAAATGGTCTCTATTTTTGGAATGGTATCTTGGGCATTATGATGGATTTGACTTTTGGACATTTTCAGATTCTAATATCAATAAAGAAAACAATTTAAACTAAGTCTATCTTATGTAAGTCCTCCAGAACACAAAACACCAAACATAAGAATTTGTGGTATAAAAGAGTGTGGTGGTTTGGATAAAAATGACCCCATAGGCCCCATATTTAAAGGCATGATCATCAGGGAGTGGCACTACTTGAGAAGGATTAAGAAGTTTTGCCTTGTTGGAGGAGGTGTGGGTTGTTGGAGTGAGTGTGTTGATAGGGATGGGCTTTGGTGTTTCAAAAGCTCAAGCCAGTCCCAGCTGCATGTGGATCCAGATCTACACCTCTCAGCTCCTTACACCTATCAACCTGTGTGCTGCCATGCTTCCTGCCATGATGATAACAGACTAAACCTATGAAGTTGTAAGCCAGCCCCCCAGTTAAATGCTTCACTTTGTAAGAGTTGCCATGGTCACGGTGTCTCTTCACAGCACTAGAATGTTGACTAAGATTAAGTTAGAACCACGATTTAGGGTGAAAATATTAAAATCAATTAAATGGATTTATAATACAAATTTTCTTAAATCTAGAGATGGAAATCCACATCAATGTATAACATACAGCTAAAAAACCAAAAAAAAAATAAAATCCTCTGAAACATTGTAAAAAACTCTAAGAGAAAAATGTAGAAATAATTATTTAAAAGAAACTAAGTGCTAGGTTACTTACACATGTACACCTGCCAGAATACCAGCATATGTTACCATAGTCTTAAGCTCCTTAAGCAAACCCATGATGAGACAGAACCTCAGGTTGAGAGCTGCCAGTTCCTAGAGAAAGAGCTAGCCTAAAGAGTGTTCTCAGCAGATGTCACCAGCCTGACTTTATCAGCATGGAAGGACTATAAAGAAAAATTCTATTTGAGGATCAGGGATCCATAGAAAAACTATTTCAAGATGTGGTGTCCTTTCTTACTTTCGTCAATGTTTGCTTAATCTTTTCTTTTCTTTTTTTTTAATTTATTATATTTGTGTTTTAATTTTACACATAAGCCATGGGTTTCCCTGCCCTCCCTGCTCCCGCCCCCTTTCCCCCCATCCCCTCCCCTCCATTCCCATCTCCTCTAGGGCCAAGACTCCCCTGGGGATTCAATTCAACCTGGTAGATTCAGTACAGGCAGGTCCAGTCCCCTCCTTGCAGGCTGAGCAAAGTGTCCCTGTGTAATCCCAAGGTTCCAAACAGCCAGTTTATGCACAAAGGATAGGCCTAGGTCCCACTGCCTGGTGGCCTCCCAAACAATTCAAGCTATTCTATTGTCTCACTTATCCAGAGGGCCTGATATAGTTGGGGGCTCCACAGATTTTGGTTCATAATTCATGTGTTTCCATTAGTTCGGCTATTTGTCCCTGTGATTTTCCAATCTTGGTCTCAACATTTCACACTCTTACATGAATCAAGAATAGAAAGGAAGAACAAGGAATAACAGACCATGATAAATGAAGACCACATAAGAACAGGAATAGGCAGAGTGCTGGAGAGGTCCCCAGAAATCCACAATGATACATCCACTGTAGACTGCTAACAATGGTCGAGAGAAAGCCTGATCTGACCTAGTCTGGTGATCAGACGGCCAAACACCCTAATGGTTGTGCTGGAACTCTCATCCAATAACTGATGGAAGTGGATGCAGAGATCCTCAGTCAGGCCCCAGGTGGAGCTCCAGGAGTCCAATTGTCGACAAAGAGGGACTGTTTGCTTAATCTTTTCAATGTTCTATTTCATATGTAGACAGAGCTATATAGTATACAGGAGATAGTGTCAATACTTATGTCTAAGCCTTCTCATATAGCAAAGAAATCCCATATTCATTTCTATAAAAATCAGTCTCTCTGGGGTATATCCTAAAGCTACTTAAGTTATTAGTTTAGATGCCCATTGACTAAATGCCCTTCTCTATCAAGTTATTTTATAGCTTTTAACAGGAAGATATTTTCATGGGCAATGTGTGTCATTTTTTTCTTATTAACAACACAGAAAGGTCATATGGATTCTCATATACATAAGTTACTCACAGAGGACACCTTTATAGTGTATTCTCAGATTCCATGAGGCCATTGCTGTTGTTGTAGCACATGGATTTGATGGAATTTTAGGGGTGTCACACAGTGATGTTCAAATCAATACTGCTGGTGAAAATAATAACTAAAAACAGAAAAAAGAATAAAAGTTTCAAAGAAAAAAATAGAATTTAAAATTTTATATTCTGATTTTATAAGTAGTTCCTATAACTCATTTCTCAATAAACCCCAGCAGCTAGGACACATCCACCATGTTGCAGGCACATGGTATTATAGGGTTTCTTTAAATTCTACTTTGGAATTAATTTGTGTATTATTTTAGAAAAGCATTTAAAGATATATGTTATTTTTCTTTTAATTAAACATGATGGGTTTATGCATTGAAAAATGCCCTGTCCTGAGTTCTTATAGATGTAGGCAACACCGAATGGACTCAATAGGTTGTATGTGTGCATATATGTACACACACACACACACACACACACATACACACACACATACACACACACTCACACAATACACACACACATACACATACATACATACACACACACACACTCACACACACACACTCACACATACACACATACGCACACTCACACACACACAGACACACAAAAAGAGGTCATGAATTTGAGAGGGAAAGGGTAGGGCATGGGAGGGTTGGAAAGAAAAGGAATGGGAGAAATTATGTAATATATGCTAATTAAAATAATATAATTTTAAAATTTATCCTAGAAACAGTATACGTACTAGTTAACTGCAGAAGGTACAAATATAACCAGGAGAGTACAATGATGAATATTTTTAATGTTTCATTTATTGTGATAATTATTATTTTATCATAATACTATTTTTTATTTGAAAACTTTTTAAGTCAAGTAATAACGTCTTGTCTATGCTCTGCAGAGCAGAAACCCAGGATCTGAACTGCTATGGTAACTAGTTGAGGTAACTGATGGCTCTCATTCCATACCCCTCATATTTCCTCCTTAGCAAAGTACAGTGATGTTTCTTATACGGGATCACATGTGGGAGTGAGAATATTTGTGACGTCATATTATGGCAAAAGTTTCTGGAAAATGAGGCAGAATTTTGCAAATTTGTATTTATTATGAGTCCACATTGAATCCCTCACATTTAGAATACAGGCTTCACTAGCAGCTTCATAGAGTTGAATATTAGTGACTTGTCAATGGTGAGGTGTATTTAAAGGGATGCTAAGATGTCTCTTGCTTTTGCTTCCTGCTTAACAGGTGAGCATTTAATTTGTTTTGGCTTTATTCATTTCATTTCATTTGTTTTGTTTTATTTCATTAGCCTAACATGAGATTCTTTCATGAAATACTGTCATGCCACAGATGTAATGCATCAGGTCCAACAACCTTGGACTGAATGTTGTGAGAGGCAAACCAAACTAAGACATCTATCTTTATAAGTTAATTATCTGAGGATGTAGTGGGGGGAATCTGGCCAATGAAAAATTTTTTAAAGGGATGTATGTATTTGTGGCCTTACATACCAAAGCTCAGAGGATGCTTGGGTAAAACAGGTCATCTTCATGCTATAGGCTAATTGACTAATTAGACAGCTGCTAGTGGCAGCACACAGTTCCTGAATCTGCAGTAAGTATGCAGTTGTTCCAACATCTTTTGAACCAAATCTTTAAACATTAAAACTTTCTGATACAGCCTTGAGGTAGGGGAAGGGCTTGGACTTGCCTCTACTGGGTATGGCTCCCCATGGGATGCCTTGCCTACTTGTGGAGGGAAATGGGAAATGGGGGATGGGTTGGAGGGAGGTTGTGGGGATGGGAGGAGGAAAGAGGGGGATCTTTAATGGCTGTGTAAAGTGAATGATTTTTTTTTTCTTAATTTAAAACAAAACCTTTCTGATATAAAGAAAGAAAGCCAAACAAAAGAGAATTTTCCCTGGGCCTCTTCTTAGTTCCTCTTGCCTAATATGTAACAGTGGTATACACAGACTTCTTTTATGAATTTATTTGAAAATACTCTTACTACTCTGTGTGTTTAAGCGCACGTGTTCCACTAAATACACACAGTGGTCAAAGGAGGACTGGGAGTTTTCCCCTTTTACCATGGGTTCCAGTGATTGGACCTAGGTCTTCAGGCTTGAGGCAGATCAAGTGCCATTACCTGATGACCTGTGTCATAGCGAAGCTTCTCTTCCTAAAAAAAAAAAAAAAAAAAAAAAGGAAAAAAAATTGCTAGTGTTCTGGTTTTATTCTGGGGGCCAATCTCTTATGTGAACCAATTTTCTCTTAGTATAACTTAAAAAGAATGTAGATAGTGGGGGAACATATCACCCCAAATGGAATCAAGAGCTCAGCTAATTCCATAATATGCCTGCTCTTTTAGGTTGAAAGCAACAAAGGATGACTCCTTATTTTCAAGCTGTGCTTCTGAAAATGCACTCTTTCAGGTTGTCATTTGCCAGTACCACAAAGCAGTGTTCCAGCTGAGATTTGGTTTGGCTGTGGTTTTGCCAGTGTCAGGAGATGAGATAAAAGCAGAGGATATACGGGCCATGGTTCCAAATTCTGTTACAGAACACCACAAGGCACAGATTTTCAGTGAGATTATGCACTCTTACTCTCAGAAGGGATGTTCTTGGGTGAACAGCTGACCCTCATCACAACATAAATTTGGTGGATTTCTGTACTTGGTATAGGACAAGCTATGACAGGATTCAGAAGTCACCCTTCTTACCAAGAGATTAAGGGCAATTTCTCTGCAATTGAGCCTGCGTTGTCAGTGAATGAATTGTTGAAACTCGAGTTTGTCCACTAGCCAAGGTGACAACTGTACAAAGGTGCCTTTTTTCACAGGGAGGCTTATCAAAGGTTGTAACCATCTTGTTAAATAAGAAACAGAGCCAATTGCATAGTTAAAAGCCAAGAGGTCAGAGCAATAGTTAAGAGCTATAAACCTTACCCTTCACTGCTACTCCTGTCCTTCCCTCAGCAAGAGACCTACTTCTCTGTGTTTTTCCTTTTTATAGACTTTCTGTTCTGCCTTCTCATTGGTTGTCAACCCAACCACATGACCTCCTCTTAACTGTACCTCCGCCCAGCTTCTGCTATGGCTTGCTCTGACCCCAATGTGGTGGCATTATGTTCCCCACAATATTATGCACCCTAATAAACTTATCTGGGGTCAGAGAACAGACAGCCACTAGATACAGAGCCACAAATGGTGGCTAGAAAATGGGAAGAGTAAGCCATAGCAAAAGATGGGCCTGTGGTGGTGCACACCTTTAATCCCAGCACTTGGGAGGCAGAGCCAGGTGGATCTCTGTGAGTTCAAGGCCACATTGGAAACAGCCAGGCATGGTGACACATGCCTTTAATCCCAGAAAGCAAGCCTTTAATCCCAGGGAGTGGGGGCAGAAAGTAGAAAGATATATAAGGCGTGAAAACAAGGCACCAGAGTTAGTTAAGCATTTGGCTTGGTTAAGCTTTTAGGCTTTGGAGCAGTACAGTTCAGCTGAGATTCATGTGGAGGAGGATTCAGAAGCTTCCAGCCTGAGGAAACAGGATCACCTGAGGAACTAGCAAGGTGAGATAGCTGTGGCTTGTTCTGCTTCTCTGATCTTCCAGGTTCACCCCAATAACTGGCCTCAGGTTTGATTTCATTAATAAGTACCTTTAAGATTCATGCTATACCCCAAGACAACTTTATTAATATACAAATAAAATCACATTTCAGTACAAATAAAATATCACCATTATGCCGTTAGGTATCGGCACAGTAGCATTTCTTTAGGAAATTTCACACTCTTTGAAATGTAGCCTCTAGGTCTTTTTCTGCATTTTGATTATTTCTGGACAAATAATGCATGTTAAATGTTTTATTAGAAAATAAACCATTGTTTATTTCCTAAGGCATAGACTCTTTAGAAAAACAGTTCATCATCTTAATTAAAATATATTTAATGATAATGACATTTTTATGGTTCTCAGAATATGTAAGATGTTTGTTACTTAATTCTCAAAAATGCCTTATGAACTATGTATCCTTACTTCTTCACTTTGTGGATATATATTTTTCAAAGAAATTGACTAGCTTGCTCAAAGACAAATAATACCTCTTCTGGGAAAATTATAGTAAATGAGTTGTATTTGATTTTTCTGAGATTCTCTGAGTTGGAGAGAATTTTTATAGCTTATCAAGCCTTTTTAGGCTTCCATTTAATTAAATCAAAGCTTAGTGCTATGCTCTCTTCATGTATTACTAGAAAATATTAGTTACTTGATGTAGCCTATTGATACAGATAAAAAAAAAAAAATACCCAAACTACAGTTTCTGCCTGATGATTAATTAGGCTCAGTCACCATTACTTTGCTCATAAATTTCTTTTATTTTCTATTTGGAATATAATTCAAGTATTTTAATAGATAATTCAACACAAAATTTCTGTTTAAATTACACTTTAGAGAATAAATTAATGTTTTTTGTTTGTTTGTTTGTTTAATTTGTAAACCAATAAATACTCTGGAGGAATCTTCCAGACTTGGGGCAGTTGTCTTTAAAGATTAAATTAATGATAAGTTGTTGTTATTGTTTTTAATTTGTAAACCAATACTCTGGATGAATCTTCCAGACTTGGGGCAGTTGTCTGTTCATATCACACGCAAGACTGTTTTTGCTCTTTTGGGGCGCCTACCATTCAGCTCCCAAATAAATCACACATGGAGGCTTATTCTTAATTATAAATGCATGGCCTTACCTTGACTTGTTTCTTGATAGCTTTTCTTAAATTATCTTGTCTACCTGTGGCCTGGGGTTTTTTACTTTTCTCTATTCCTGTGCACCTTTTCCTTTTTTCTTTCTCCATGTCTGGCTCTGTAGCTGGGTAGCTGAGGGCCTGGCCCCTGGAGTCCTCCTCCTTCCTTTCTTGTCCTTTTCCTTCCTCCCAGATTTCTCTCTTCTATTTATCCTCTCTGCCTGCCAGCCCCACCTGTCCTCTCTCCTGCATTGCTATTAGCTGTTCAGCTCTTTATTAGACCATTGGGTGTTTTACACAGGCACAGTAACACAGCTTCACAGAGTTAAACAAATGCAACATAAACAAAAGTAACAGGTGGGTGAATAAGCCACATATGTGATACATCATTGGCTTTGCATATCCATTTTCTGTTTGTAAGTTTTTGCTTTTATGTCTAGCTTTTAGATAAATACCAACTATTTTAAAAGTTTGTGCTGTCAAGATGAAAACATGTTAATAAAACTGTTTTGAATTGTTATCTAAAAATTCTCATTATGAGCTTTCACAAGCATAATTGGTCTTCAGAACTATATATGAATGTAACTAGAAATCATATTTTAGTTTAAGGATTTAAATTTTTTATTTCAAATATAATGCCTCATATTATTTTGAGAATCATGAATATAATAAATCAGTTATGTATCCTAAGTAGTAAAAACATTTCATATACAGACCAAGATGTTTGAATGTCTAATGACTCATTGAATTTTGGTTGAAAAGAATACTTATAATAATTAGTTTATGGTATATCATCAATATCAGGTGCACAGAAATCTGTTTTCTTGGTTTCAGATTTGATTAAGTACTATAGTATTTCAGACTTAGGAAACAGTGTGAGATATTTTTGTCTACTGTGTTTTCTAACAAACGACTCCCTGAATAAGACAAAAATAAATGCTTGCTGTGTTCTATATCTGCAAGAATATCCTCATATGCTGCTGCTTTTTTTGGTTTTAAACTCCTAAAATTTGGAACCATTCTTCCAAGCATAGGAATACTAGACAACTCTATTTGTTTCAACCAAAGTCAAGTGGGCTGAACTATGTGTACAAATCTGGATGGATGGTCACTGTAAATATGCCTTAGATATTTCATAACCTTTACAGTACTCTTAGAGATCTAGCCTGTAGAGGATGAGCAAATGTTTAGAAAGCATTGAACATGTAAAGCTGTAGTGCAGCCTTTCTGGTTACAGGTCAAATTTGTACCTTGGTATGAAACAACATCAACAAAAACAATACCTCTATGAGGTTCTTCATCAAGATACTCCTGGGTGCTTGCAATTCTTTATGGAGAAATATATTTGCATCACACAGTACTTGAGCACTAAAGCCATACATACTATTAATGAAAACAGAGGTGTGTCATAATGAGATGGCTTTCTTACATTTGGAGTATGTCTAAGAGACACCAAGAAAACTTTCCATCTGTCTCCTTATATATTACCACAACGTTAATGTCATAAACAATTCAGTTAATTTATTTTCCCTTTCTATCATTCTGAAGCCTAATGTAAGTATCACAGAGCTAAAATCAATGCATCACTAGGAACACATTCCTTTTCTAAGAATGTAGGAGAGAATATCTCATTGCTAGTCTATCATCCACAAACTGCTCTAATTTCTGTTTGTGAACTCCATCCTACATTCAAATGTACAAAATGACTGCAGCTGTAACATGGGATAATTCTGCTTTGTTTACTTTTCATTTTTGGATGATTTTATGCTGTGGGATAATGCTTTTGTACACTGGTTTAATAAAACACTGACTGGCCAGTAGCCAGGCAGGAAGTATAGGTAGGATAAGCAGACAAGGAGAATTCTGGGAAGAGGAAGACTCAATCAAGAGATGCCAGCCTGCCGTCCAGGGAGCAGCATGTAATGGCATATAGGTAAAGCCATAGAACACATGGCGACATATAGATTAACAGGAATGGGCTGAGTTTAAGTGTTGAGCCTGAGCTAATGGCTGAGCAGTTTTAATTAATATAAGCCTTTGTGTGTTTACTTGGGTGATACAAGTGGGAGAGATTTGTCCCAATTGTGTGGCTGGGCCAGACACAGAAAACCTTCAGCTACAATTTTATAGTTTGAGGAATTTCCAAACTGATTGCTATGTTGCTTTTGTAAATGTACATTCCTAGCAGCAATCTGTAAGAGTTCCTCTTTATATTTGTTCCAGGATTTGATATAAATTGTTCTCTAGATGATCATCATTTTTATTAGGTTGAGATGGACTCTGCATGCCATTTTAATTTGCATTTTCATGATGACTAAAGATGTTGAAGACTTTTTCAAATATTTATTGGCCATTTGTATTTCTTTTTTGAGAGCTGACTATTCAGTTCATTATTCTAATTGTTGACTGGGCAATTTATTTTTGCTGTTAAGTGTTAATTGAATATCAGTTTAAGTATGCCTGTCAAGTTCCTGAAAGAACACTGCCTTCTCCTATATCTGGAAAATATTCTAGCAACTTTATGAAATTTAGGAGAAGTTTAAGGATTAGAAGAAAAACTTGGAATATAAATGCTCTTAGTAGTAAGTTATAGTGGGATGAAATAACTCCTGATCCTTTTTGCATAATTAGGCTTTGTCAGAGGCTCTGAGTACCACCCAGCTATAGTACATAAACATGAAGAAACATGAGTAAGGAACACAACTATGTATAAGAAGCAGAGAAGGGAGAGGGACATGAAACCTGACTTTTATAATTTTAACATTGTGGCTGTGCACTGTCTCAGGTACAAAGATAGACTCCCATCTTTGAGGAATGTAGACAAAGCCTGTTCAATTGCCAATCATTGAGGCTGAAAAAAAAATGCATGTAAGGTCTTCAGCCAGTAGCCAGATACATATAAACTGATTGAAAACTATTATATCTGAAATTTTAATTCATCTTTTCCCATTTAATCTAAAATATTGACAGATGACAATACCAATAAATGGTTGTTTGGAGACAATTATTCAACCTACCATCCTTGAATCAAGCTAGATTTAATGAGGAAAGGAGAGATTCATAAAGCCACATGAAATTTCCCAAATGTTTCCATGCAACCAGCTCTTGGCAGTAACGTGTAGACTGTAAGTTCTACTTGAGGTTATGATAGTGACCAATGCATTTTTGGTAGAAGTTTATTCTGGTAAAATGATTTTCGTTATCATCCTAAATGATTAATGCAATATAGCAACATCTGAAGCCCAACAAACTTTTGTATTTTACCTTATATTTTGAGCAACAGATGTTCTAAAGTGTTTAAAATTTTGCTTTTTCAAAATTTGAATTATTAGAGATGATGAGTTGCACCTTCATGATGGGAAGATAACTCAATGGAAGAATGACTGGCATTGACAAAGCATCACCTCAAAATGTCACACTATAATACAGCTGCTCACCTCTTCACTTCCTGGCCACCAGGAAGCAGTTAGAGACACAGGGAGTTGGGGGTGGGTGCAAGATATATCCTTCACAGACCCATCCCCAGTGATCTACTTCCTCCAACTAGTCTCTGCCTTTTGAGAAAGAGCTTTTTCAGATAGCAATTCATCATCGATGAATTGGTAGATTTAGTTCTCACTGTTCCAATCATGTCTCACTAATGCCAGCAACCATGGAGTAAGTCTTCAATACCTGAAGTGACTCTTTATTTGAAAATCACAACAAATAACTGCTATAAAAATATTATTATATCTCAAAATTACCAACTGTAAAAGAACTTTCATAACAAGAATTTCAAATAAAGATCACTGAGCCAACACCACGCCCCCTCAGCTTGATGCAGCATTACTGCTTGTTTTTTCTTTTCTAGAGAATTCCAGGAACTGCAAGACCTTTGTATTTTTGTTTTCTTTTTCTTTTGTTTTGTTTTGTTTTTGTTTTTGTTTACTTCTTCCTGGAGGTCTTTCCTTGTAATGGTCAGTCACTATTCAGATTTCATCTTTTTTGAGATGTCCTCCTGGTCACTGCACTTAAATCTTACCATTTAACGCCAGGGATTCCCTGCGCCTTTCTTTACCTTATTTTAGCACTAAAGCCTGTGACTTTTATCACATAAGATTTCAAAGTGATTTTGTTTATTTTTATATGCCATAATCATTTAGTCTCTAGCATTTAAAAGGTTACTGGAATCTGGATGAATCCTAGTGAATTGCTATAATGAAAAAATGAGGAAACCAAACTTTATTTGGATAATATTTTATTTGAAATCTCAAAATACTTTTTAAATACATTTTTAATTTTTTACAAGAATTTGTGTTTATTTCTTATTAAAATATGTTTTAATTAAAATGGAATTTCACCACTTCTCCCTCCTATGCAAACTCTCATTTATCAAGTTGGTAGCTTTTTTGTTTGTTTGGATTATTTTTGTTACATATATACATGAGAATATATATATATGTAAATATATTTATATGTATGTATGCTTACACATGTGCATGTGCAATTATAAATAAATAAATAAATCTGCTAAGTCCTTTTATTGTTGTGGGGGTATATATGATTGCAAGGCTGATCACTCTGTGTTAAACAGCCAAAAAGTAGGTTCACAGAGCACTCATTAGTTGTCTGTATTCTTTGTCTGGAGGGGCATTGAGACCTGTGATATTGTTTTCCTCCCACATTGATATGTCTAGTGGCAGTACCATTGTTCTGGCTTTGTTTTTACAACCATTTCTAAAAGGGATTCATTTATAGCCAACTTTATGGAATTTTGGCTCTTACAATCTTCCTGCCTCCTCTTTAGAGATGTTTCCTGAGCCATAGATGCAGGAGCTGTGTTGTAGAGGTAGCCTTTAGATCTGGGTCACTACACTAGGTTGATCTCTTTATTGTGTCCAATTGTGGCTTCCTGAGACAGTATTCATTTACTTTAAAGACAGGCTTTTTTTGATACAGGGTGACAGCTACATTTAACTGTGGTGTAAGGGTGAATGTAAGAAGGAATTATGCTGTTCCAGCAAAGATACAGTTTGTAATTGATATCAGTACTATAATTAGGTCAGACTTTTATCATCTTATCATTAACATTAATTATGTATTTGACAAAGGATTATAATTATTGTCTTTTTTCATAAGTCAATGGCTCTTGCAATACTGAAATATCTTACATTCCAAAGAGATAAATTAGTATATATCCATATGTTGGTTTATGAAGACTAGAAATAGTCAATGTCAAATTTAGAAGATACAGAGAAAGAAGATGCATGATACTAAGGAATATTGCAGAATTATTGGCATTCCTGCTTACTGGATACTTCTGTAACATAGGAGAATGATAGTTAATTGCTTGGCTGTATCATGTAGAGCCAACATATCAGTCTACATCCATACTCATGAAGCACAACAAAGAATGTTTAAATAGATATTAAATTTTTAAATGCCTAAGGTAGTTCAAAAAATACCTGAAAATAATCTACTTGAATTTCTTAACATGTAGATAGTAAATAAGACATATTGCAATCATAAGTATGATTATTGCAATTATAAGTATGTTATAAATAACTGGAAAATGGTTAAAAAATTGACATAAGAAAATCAATAGACTGAGAAAAAAGTGACCCAATAATTTAAATTTAAGACTGTGAAGCAGAGCTGGGCGTGTTGGTGCATGCCTTTAATCCCGGCACTCAGGAGGCAGCAGCAGGTTTATTTTCTGAGTCTGAGGCCAGTCTGGTCTACAAAGAATTTCAAAAGAAATTTCACAGAGAAACCCTGTCTAAAAAAACAGCAAACAAAAAGAGTATGAAGTGGGAAATCACTACAAATCAGAAAAGGAATTAATAGTCTATGAGGGAAAACTAAAAACAACAGTGAAGTAACTAAACAGGTATAAATTATGATATCTGGATGTTTGGAACCAGGGAAAGGGAGATAGGGGGAGTAGGGAGGAAGAGAGAGAGAGAGAGAGAGAGAGAGAGAGAGAGAGAGAGAGAGAGAGAGAACAAATTTAAACAAAGAATGTATTAGTAATTGGTGTCCAAACTTTTGGCTTTTGGAGCCACAAGCCCAATTCAGTGTATGCCATAGGGTATTTTTCATGACAGTATAAAATAATGAAGTATTGAAGGCTGCATTTAATATGTGGTCAATGACTTGGACACCCTCAAAATATCCACAGAAAGAGAATAACAGACTGGGTCCAGATGACTTTACTCATGAGCTTTATCAAAAGTTTAAGGAAGAATGAATGTCATTTATTGAAAAGTGAGAATAAGCAAATAGAAACAGAAGGAATACCACTCAACTCATTTTATAGCGAAATATTATTGTGATCATCAAGCAGAAAATAAATTACAGAAGAAGAAAAGTACAGACTAGTATCATTCATAAATAAAATTACATTTTGAAGCATCATGATAATGCACCAAATTCAGCAATAATTAAATAATGCTTACTATTAAAATATCTTTTCTATATTTAGAATTCAAATTTATTTACCACATAAAAATAAATTGAATCAAAGTATATTTTTATAGTTCATGCAAAAGCTCATTAGTGTTCTAGTAGATAAGAAACTATTTTGCAAACACAAACTCTTCCATGATTTAAGACATACAACAAACAAGGAGTTAAAGAACTGACCTTGACATTATAAAACTCATATACAAATTTTCCTCAGAAAAATCATGTTAAAATCTCAAAGACAGAAAGTTATTTCTTTCCTATCAGAATTAAACACAGATGTGTTTTCTTCGCATTTCTAGTTGACACTGTGCAGGAAATTCTTCTGTGATCAGTTAGGAATAAAAATAATATCAGAGACAGTAAATCTGGAATGGATATAGAATTATATTCTAGATAAAATTATTCCTATAAAATTCAGAGATTTCACTAAACTCATTAGACCTAACAAAGCCAAGAATACTACATAACGTAAGGTACTATACAAAATAAAGGGCTGTGTATAGCACTTATTGGAAATGTTGGCTATACAAGCAGAGTCTTAAGTTTGAATTTCCAAAACCTGTATCAAAACTAGACAGGTAGTGCAACTGTGCTACTCAAGTGCTTCCATAAAACTGAAGAATCCCTGGCAACTCGCTGGTCAGCCAACCTGACATACACAGTAAAAGAATAACCAAAAGACTGTCTCAAAGAATGCAAAAGTTAAGTACATATAAAGGTTGCCCTCTGACCACCACACACCTGCTATGGCATGAACATCTACAATAAAGCAAAATAATGTGTATATTAGCACAAACACATATCATATTTGCACACACACAAATGTAAAAGTCATTGCTACTGCACATTAAAAAGTATAATTCAATAATGAAAGGAATACAATAATTTCTATTTTTTCCAAAAGCAAGAGGAATGATAAAATAATTATGAATACATTTAACAAAACTTCTGAAAGTTTATTTTGTTGAACTTCAATCCAAATTATCAAGGGAAAAAATCAAATATTTAACAAATGGAAAGATATTACTTGATAATGGATTGGAAGACTTGACTCTCTTTAAGATGCAGTGTTGTGCAAAGGAGTCTAAATTGAGAGAATCTTCATAAAAGCCCCAGCACTATGTAGTAACAAAGAGGTAACTCACTCTAAAATATATGTGGAAACATTAGGTACCCTAAATCAACAACAAAGAAAGTTAAAAGTCAAAAATACTTTGAATATCAATGTATCTAAAATTAAATATTTGGATAAGGAAAGGTGTAGTGGGTAGCCATCCCAGCATTGGCCTGGAAGTTCCAACCCCCATTGAGGCTTCGTTAATGATCACGCCCACAAGGCAGGGTGGAGGAGGAAGCCGAAGACCCAGGGATGAGAGGAGGTCGCTGTCTCTTGGTTCTGGGACACTGGACGCTGGAGGGAGACCGAGCAGAGTTCTCCAGAGAACACCTGCGGACTGTGTGATACCTTTGCCAGACCCTACAACCTATCCCTTCATTTGTAAATTACCCCACAAAATAAACCTCCCTTTTAACTACATGGAGTGGCCTTAATAATTTCACCAATAGAAAGGCTTAATAACAGTCCAGTTACTGGCAAATGGAGGTTAAGGACACCAGTGAAAAGAACTCAGTAGCAGAAATAAATACATTTAGAAGAAATACACTCTTCAGAAGTACACAATGGAAATGAGCATGAAGTTGTAAAAAATTGGTTATCCATGTAAAACTTTGAAAATTACTTATCAATATACAAAAGAATGTTCATTCTTCAATTGTTTTACAGATAATAATAGAAAGTGAACCATCTGCAGACATATAATAAAGCAAAATCTCATAAAATGTAAACATTTTTTTTTTTTTTTTTGGTTTTTCGAGACAGGGTTTCTCTGTGTAGCTTCATGCCTTTCCTGGAACTCACTCTATGCCCAGGCTGGCCTTGAACTCACAGAGATCCACATGGGTATGCCTCCCAAGTGCTGGGATTACTGGTGTGCACCACCACTGCCTGGCACATAAACATATTCTTATGACATCAAGCTAGTAGATGTTTTGTAGATACAATGCCAAAGGCAAAGCAACACAATAAAAAGAAAGAATTGTTCTTCACTGAATTAAAAAAATTTTTTTTCTTAGCAATGGCATTACAGAAGTGAAAAGAACAGTCATAGAACTGGAGAAAATATAGCTAAAACAGTTATCTATGTAGAAACTATTATCTAGAATAAACAAAGAAAGTGCTTGGCACCAGAAACTTACCTTACTACCTGGCATTATTAAAGGTATGGCTCTTAGAGGAGAGTGCACTCCATTACTAGTCCAACAAAACACCTAAAGGCATTTTGAAACATATCCTTATATGGGCACATCATTCAAAATCATAACTCATTAAAGCTGCATCTCTTTGCAACAAACAAATTATTACAGAAAACCACACTATCAAAATGCAAACATGAATTGTTCATGGGAAGTTGTGCTTCAATAAAAACAGGTACAACATAACTGCTGCATCCGTGAATTAGTGAACATCTCAGAAGATGGGCCAGGAAGATTATCAGAGTAAGAGAACAGAAAAATGCTATGAGACTGTATCTCATGGAAATGACAGGGAAGTAACCCTAATGATGACTAATAATGTGGCTGCCACACGGGACCTGAACATTGACAACAAACAATAGAGATGCCCACATATAAGGAGGAAAGCTCAAGGGGCACCACACCTAGATAAAGAACTCAAGGTAATTAAGGAAGTTGAGAGGAGCAGAATAACTCATCACTGGGGATGGGTAAGCTAGGCATTTATCCAAAATCAAATGACCATCTCTGAAATCATACACAAACTCAGAAGTGTGTGTGTGTGTGTGTGTGTGTGTGTGTGTGTGCATGAGATGCACATGCACACATGCACACATATAGGCAAAAATACATGTAACAGTAATAATCAAAGAAAAAGAGGTCCTGAACTTAAGTGGAAATGAAGTGAGAAGAGGATTATGAGAAGAACTGAAGGAAGAAAACAGGAAGTTCCAAGGAAGGAAAGGAAAGGGGAAGTGATATAACTGTACCTTAATAATTTTTAACAAGTGTTAACTCAAAATATAAAAGTAATAGAAATTTAATTAAATATGAGTATTTGGTAGATATTTTTCTTCATGGTTATCCACTAATACCATGAACAAGGTTTTGGGTATAGTTTGATCCTAGAATTGTAATAGCCAAAATTAAAATAAAAATATAATAAATGAATATCATTATCACTCATTAGATGCATGTTGTAACTACAGTGCGATAGTTGTAACACCAATGATGATGACAAAAGGAAAAAAATCAATTATGACAAGCACTTTCAGGAATGTGGAAAAATAAAATTTATATACTGCTGATGGGAATATAAAGCAATTCAGCTGTTTTGAAAAGTTGTCTGGATGTTTTTAAAGAATTGAACAGAAAATATTATTTGTCCCACAATTCAATGCCTTGACTAATTCTCAAAAGAAATAACATTCTATAGATACACAGAACTTGTACAGAAATTTTTATGCCCACAATAGTCACAGTAGTCAAAATGTAGAAACAAACCAAATGGATTTCCTTTGTTCAATAAACAAAATGAGTTATCCATAAAGATATGAATGAAACTTGGACACATTATACTACTTGAAAATGTCCTGTCACAACTGTGAAAAGTTATTTGACACATGTTCAATACATCTGAAATTTCCTAAACAGCTAACTCTATAAAGGGAAAACAGATCACTGAGAGCCCAGAGTTCACATGCTTGGAGGGATGGTAATGAATGCTGAAATGATGGGACATTTTTTGGAGAAAGTTGAAAATGCTTTCAAGTTCAATCTTTGCATGGTTACCAACCTAACAATGTAATAAATGTATATTATATATTATATATTTATTTTTATTTATCATACACATCATATATTATATCATATATTTATTATTCACATATATTATACTATATAATATATGACATACATATTGTATAACATTTGTATTATATGTATGATAGTAGGCAATTTTAGGGAATATATTTTCTGGTGTAATTATTCTGGCATGATACAGGTGACGCCTGTGGAAAAGCATTGATTGTAGTACCCACCTGCACATTCTTTATGTGGTGTTCACCCTAATCAATGACTCAGTTTTTGTCTGATGTCATTTATTACTCATTTGCCTTACTTCTTAATTGATGCCAAATCAGAAAGGATAGAATGCCTTTCATTTGGTTCCAGGGGTCATGTTAGGAAGGACAATAGTCTTCCAGGACATGCTTTCCCCTAGACTTATAGAGAGCGGGAGGCATGCCAGACCACAAAAGGCACTTTTAATTTACTTCTGCTGTTACCCCACTAGCCAAAGCACATCAAATACCATTACCTCAATCAGTAGGCTTATGTAGTCTATTACTGAAACAGAAGAAGATAAGAGTGGATATACAGTCTTAAAATAAAATCATAGGCAACCTCATAAATAGGAATGGGAAAGCCTTGTCCAAGTGAAGTATAAGAATAAAGACCCCTTGATCTCTCTCAGCACTTTGTAGCAAACTAGTTTTGCATGGCTCCTCTGGGGCCCAAGGGTGAGCCAACTCTTTTCTCTGGACAATCAAATTAAATTTATCTTTGTCACACATATAAAAGTTTTTATAGTGTAGTTCTTAATATTCCAGAGTTTTTGGTTACTTTCACACACATGAGCACTATTGTTAAAGTATACCTTGAGTATGTTTCTTTACTTTGACTTGCTCATATCAGTTTCAGTGAGAGTGCTGAGGTTCCATCTGCAAATGGTGTATTACATTCTCTATTTCTCTTTAATTTTTACTTCTATAAAAGGTCTTTTCAAGTCATTGTGTGATGGAGACTGACTTTTATATCTGTAATATCTGAGTATGATAATAACTGGGCTATGGATATCAAATGAATTTCCTCTCAAAATTTCACTAGAAATTACATCTTCTGATTAAAAAAAAAGTATCAGTTCATGATTCAATATCAACAGTGTAAATTAGGTTTCTCATTCTGGCAAGCAAAGAATACCCAGAATGTGAACAAAATCACCTTCAAACTGACTTATGTGCATTCTTTCTTTTCATCCCTTTCTGGCATCAGGGTGTTTTTTCTGACCATATGAAGAACACCTATGTCTAATTGACATAAGAATATTGCACCTAAGGCTTAGGGAATACTCCATAAGAAGGAGTGAAAAAATTACAAGTGCTGGAGGATCAGGGAGTTTGCAGGAAGATTGTGTCCTAGTAACTTCAGGAGTACACACATAAAGTCTCACTAACATGATCCTCAAATGAGAGATGAATAAGGATGGCAATGATTAGCATGTCAGCCTGGATGGGAAAAAGCCCACATGGCCTCAGCACTACACAAAGAGCTATAGGCAACTGAGGAAAGCTGAGAGAAGGAGAGGTGATCCGCCCTACCTCCCGGAAGAGAAAGTCAATTTATTGTCTAGTGCCAAAATATCATCATATGGTGTGAACAGGTTATATTTAGGAATATGTATATTCATTTACATATGTGCATTCAAGAACAATTAGTGAAAAGAGGCCGTGGCTTTGAAGAAGAGTGGTGAAGGAGGTACTGTGGGAAGGTTTGTAAAGAGGCAAAAGGAAAGAGAAACGTATTTAATTTGTAATCTTAAAAATGAACATAAATGTGTACATAAAGAGATGTTAACATATATTTGATATATATGTACATATTATATATGTGTATCATATATGTGCATATGTGGGTATTATAAACTATTTATTATGCTGTTATATAGTTTATGAATAAAAAGTTCTTGTAACTTCCAATATTTAATGAATATTAATTCTTTGTCCTGTTTCATTTAAAATACAGGGGAGACATTTTGTTTCCATCATTCTCTCTTTTGAATTGAAATACTTATCTCTCAACATGACAATGGGAGCTATATTGAACTAGTTCATGCCACTGTATTTGTTTATAGGCCTAAATATAGTCTTCTAAAAAAGTTTTATAGAAATCTTTATTATAACTCTCAGTAATTTTCATGGTGATTTCAAAGCACAGCATTGCACTGATGTATACAAAGACCTTTAGAAAATTTTTTTTAAATGTGGTATTTTCAAACAGTAATCTCTATTTCAAAATATGTAAATCACAAACATTTTAATTAAGTACCATGATAAAACATAAGTCATTATGCAGATTTACTCCTTAAATTAGAAAAATAATGTAATTCAAATGTTTTCCTCCATGTTAATAAAGTAGATTAAAGTGGATGCTTTTTTGTTATAGTTCTGTATGTATGTAATATATAGCTTGTTCTGTTTAGCACTTTACAATAGCCAGAGGACAATTTTTGAAAAGAAAATTTTATTAAAGTAGTATGTTAATTAAAATACACATTTTCCCACAAATGGTTTTACCCTTGGTGAGAAATCGGGAAGCAAACTTATTCCAAGCATCGTCTCAAAGTGTACATTTAGCAAAACGTTACATACCATTTGCTTTGAAAGACAATAATTGATGGGCATTTTTACTTGAATTTTCACCTTTCCTCCCATTTTGTGGGTAAGGAGTAGTGCCAAGCTGCCAAAAGAGAAATATTGTGTCACAGAAATTTTTAAATTAAATAGTTCGCATAGGAATGTTGGTTTCTGAATAACTAACGTAGCTAAAATGACTGCTGGAGTTAGAGTCAAGAGGATTTCCATGTAGACGTAGACAAATGCTTTCTACACAGGGAACAACTTTAGTGATACAATTCCCCAATGAACCATTTACTGACTCGAGTTTTTCTCCAAGAATCCATTTTACATACACAAGAATACTATTTATACAAGCGTGCGGATATGTATACACCTCCACATCAGCACACAGAAAGATGATTAGCTTTTCTGATTCATAAGCATCTCTAATAAACTCATATGAAATAATGCATCTGAATTCAATGAGTATTCCTTATGGAGAGTAAAAAATTTATGAGTATCATCCCCTTAGGTGCTAGTCTGTGATTCTTAAAAATTAAATTTATCTATTCTAGCTAGAATAATGAATAAAATATGGCTCTTTCTAGACTAGAGAATGGGTTCAAGCATGGTTCTCTTATAATTAAGTAATAAGGTCATAGCTTATAGCTCTTTTATTTCAGTGGCTTCCATAAAACATTTCCCATTCACCCCACCTCTACTTACCAGCTCATTCTTCCTAGGAGACCAATAAGAATAACAAGGGCTAGAGAGAAATTGGAACAAAGACTACAAATTTCTGCTGGTATTTTTAAAGTAAGGGAACAAAATTCTTTTAAAAATGTCAAAATAAGT